>NC_056743.1:61460229-61552729 GCF_019279795.1 Protopterus annectens | reverse complement strand
GGATGCCATGTTACCACATGCCAATGAGCAGATATACTTCCCCAGAACTCAGGAGGAGTTGGCCAGCAATATGCGTCACTTCCACCGTGTGGCACAATACCCGGAGGTACTGGGTGCGATAGACTGCACGCACATACAAATCAAGTCCCCACCCAGTGAGCAGGGTATGCACACCATAAACCACAAGGGATTCCACTCCATCAACTGCCAGGTCGTGTGCAATGCCCAGGGCATTATCATGGATGTGTGTGCTGGCAGCCCTGGAAGCTACCATGACTCCCATATCTGGCATGCCTCACAGCTGTATCAGGTATTTGTCAGGGGGGACATCCCACATGGCCATCTCGTGGGGGATGCTGGCTATGCACTGGAGCCGTGGATGATGACTCCCATCAGAAATGCACATACACCCATGCAAGAACGCCATAATGAGGCACACGCACAAACCAGAATCATCATAGAGCGTGTGTTTGGGATGCTGAAATCACGGTTCCGGTGTTTGGATACATCTGGTGGAGCCTTGCAGTACTCTCCAGGCACGTGCGCCCACATCATCATAGTATGTGCCATGCTGCAAAATATCATCCTGTGGAAGCAGCTGCAGCAAGGACAAAATGGTGAAGGCCCTCATAGCCTACCGCAATTGCCAAGGCCAGTACAGGCACAGAGGGATTCAGACCATGAACACACTGTGCCAGCCCCAGTAGGCAGACGGAGACGTGCCCATATGCCTACGCCTTGGCAAAGAGGGAACATATAGCACATACACTGACCGTGTAGGCCCCTACGGACTGATACCTCTCCACCTGCACACACAGTAAAATGGATGGCACACAAACATGACCACCTGTAAATTGTAATGTATAGGTGGCCCAATGTGTGACTCCTACATAGCAGCCCTCAAACATTGTAAACACAACAGCCAATGCAACACGGAATGCCAACACCTGAACAGTACATGAGTCTTACAGCATATGGTGGTGCTGTGTGCCTGTCACGTTCCCTGCCAGATATAGATATATATATATATATATATATATATATATATATATATATATATAGATAAATATATATATAGATATATATGTACACATATGCATATATATAATACAGATAGAAAGGGCAATAGAGGGATATATGGTGATATAGATGGATTCAGCGATATCTGCAAATATGATAGATAGTTCAACGACATTCATAACATCTTGGAGGTACAAATAAATAGGATACCGCCAACCATGGAATGTGTAACATACCGACATGCATAACCACGAGGCTGAAAGACCGATAGAACACAGTACCGGAACAGTACATCCGCGAGTAATAGTATGATGATATGAAGGGACGGTTAGTCACCGCTGACGGTGTCGCGGTCCACGTAGGTACAGTGTTCAACTGTGCCTGTGAGTGCTGTAGTCTGTGTAAGTGTGCGTTGAGGGTGCCGTGTGCGTTTCTGTGTGACTAATGTGTGTGTGTCCACAACATGTGTATGTTGGTGCCAAGTCAGAGGCAGACCAGTATGGCAGGTGTGGGTATAGCTAGCCATAGGCATACAGTTACTACCTGTACCACAGTAGGAGGGACATCCCCACCCTGGGCAGGCGTGTCCTGACATAAAATAGTACAAAGGGCAAATGTCCGAGATGGTAGGACATAAATATGTCCCATATATAATGTAACAGTCGTATTTAATAGTTATGCCTGTATGTAAGAAACTTAAATGTTACATGCAATATGATAAGTATTCAAAGTCACAACAATAGGTATGTAGTGAGGATAAAAGTATGTGCTACCTGTGTACTGACCGTGGCTACCTATTTGCCTGTAAACACTGCTTTGTGCCCCGCAAGTGTCCAACAATGACCATATGATAAGGTGGCAACCCATGGCAAACAGGCTCTTTTAACAACACAACCACAATGACTGCAAATATCTGGGACAGAAATACAAGGGATAGCTGTCACCTACACATATCCCCTGATATATCGCTGCAATTACGGAGGTATACAAGTAGCAAGTTCACCTGCAGATGATATAGAAACCAATTAACAACGGCCCAACGTACAATCCCGTAACATAAGTCTACTAACTGTTATCTCTCTAATCAGGGACAGAGCCCACACACATATATATGGATTATGTAGAAATGCAAGGCCCACAAACCGTATATGTTACGTACAACCACCGACATCCCCCACAATAGAAACTGAAGAAATACAAACTGTAATAGCAGCACAGACATCCAGTCAGTCAATTACATCTGCAGAACCCTCAACATACCGTGTGAGAGACACAATTAAAGGTGACATGCAAAATTGCAGGCGTTGTATAATGGAACAAACAGCCATGTTACAGGTATTGATTGCAATACGCCGTTAACAGATGTCGGGATGACAGGTACACCCACATGTTGAACCAAATACTCTACCTGTCACACACAATCCACGGGGGACATGAATCCAAACTATACTTGTCTCCATGCATAGCAATTGCAGTTACTCATAACAAAACACAATACAGACCGTCTCCCCGAAGGTAGGGCAAATAGGCAATGCCCAAGTGGAGAATCCAATTATACCCCACTGTCGCCATGTAATTGGCGAATGGAGTAGCTGCACAGCTGATATGCAAGTAATTAGTCACTCAGGAACACCAATTGGTGGGAAGAATCCACATGTTTCAGGTATCGACGTATATAAGAATGACTTGCCAGACATTCAAACCGTATGCTCATACCGAAAAACAGTTGAAACACTGTGAGAGAGATAGAAACGAAATGCCGTAAGGACAACAAGGTATGTAGAACGCCCGATATGTAAGGTTATGTATAGCATGATCTGTATTAATTAGTGTTACTGTATGTATAGCCTGGTTTGCAGTAATTAAACGTGTCCGCAATGCATAAAGTGGGGAAAGGTATTGATGTAGTGATGTCTTGCTGAGCATACTAACGCTTGTAGAATCTGTGCGTCCAGCAGTGGGACACAAGGTACACAGCACAGACACCAGAAGGGATGCTACATGAGGCCATTAAACAGAACAATGCCATACAACCCGCCGTCAGTGGTAGGGTATGTCCAACAAGGACGTGCCATAGCAGGGGATAGTATATGTTGATATACTGTCACAGCACGCATGTGTATGGGTAAATAACATTAATGGCATATGTAAGGTGGTCCCGCTGAGCAAGTATGCTTTGCATTATGGGATACTATGTGAAATATGTGTAATGTATAGTATTATAGGTAGATATGACAGATATTCTACACAGCATAACAGGCATATCATGCATACCACAGGTATCGTCTATTGGTATGTACAATAACAGGATACATATGGCCTTTAGGTATGGGACATAGTAATAGCATGATAGCTAATCTAAATGGAAGGGCTACCAAGTAACCATGCACAAAGGACATGTAATAGCTGCACAGGTGCATAGTGGGGTACTATGCAGTCTGTCAAGTCCATGTGTAAGCACAACTACAGTGTTCACACTAGTGGCACCTCTCCAGGGTAGTGTCCTGTGAAGAGCAGAGCCAGGTGTCACCTGCACCACTGCACAGTACAGCCACTGCAGTGATCCCAGGCCTACATGTGTCTCCCAACCACCAAGGGAGGTATCACATGAACAGCGCTACTGAGTGTCCCTGCGTGATGTACAGAGGACTTATGTTCCACAGCATGGTGAGTGTCCTGTTTGGGAATGTAACCCAGAAGCACATCCCACTCATTGTGGCGTGTGTGCACATATCCATGAGCATGTTGCTCACAGTGGCCTCTGCTTATCTTGCGTATGAGGAGTATATCCATCAATAATGTTGTGGACATGGGCCCTGTCTGATCAGCAGAGGTCACCCCTGAGTATGTAGTATGCAAATGTGTACAGATGTGGTGTCCATAGTGCAGCCGCATATTTAAACTGTTGGAGCTCAGTAAATGTCATGGCGTGTTAATGTTGTGGCATGTAAAGCTGTAGCTGTTGTGTAAGGTACACCCTAAATGGGGTGGTGTACCCTTGAATGTGTGTAGATGTCTTGAGTTCAGAGGTACAATGGGTGCCTATGTACCAGTTACACACCCAGTACAGATAGGTGTGGCCACGTAGGAGGATATCCACGCGACAGTGGTAATACGGTAACCACAGGAGTGGGTGCAACATATGTGTGTACTGCAAACATGTACAATGTGATATGTATGTAGGGGACTACCATCCATGTGATAGTCAGTGGGTGAATGGTGTAATGCAAAGGTGATGTGCATGCACCTTGTGTCATGCAGCTTGATGCCATGATAGTCATATTATGTATCTGTCACAGCGACACCCGTATGATTGGAGTCAGTATCAGCTGGTGGAGCAATCATGGCACTTGTTATGTAGGGGTTCTAAAGCTAGGCAGGGAAAGTCCCCTGTGCCAGCCTGTTCCACAGGGAAGCATATACCAACATGAGGGGCCCTATGACTGAGGACTGTGGTATGCCAAAGTACCTGACATGTAGTAGGTACTATGGTATGCTGGCCTCACTGTGTGTCCTGTCCATGAGCCACATAGCATAACATCCTGAGACACAGGGTATGATGTGCAGGTGGATGTGTATGTTGTCAATACCAGAATGGGGAATGGTGCTGAAAGGCAATGAGAGGACAATGTAGGATGTGTGGACTCCCGTACCATCAGCAACTGCCCTGGTAACTGTATGAAAGGAGTCCACCATGTGTAGGGGCCATGCTCTGGCCTTAACAAGCCCAACCCAGGTGGCAGCAGAGGATGGGAGACCAACAATGTCTCTGAGAATGACGTCCTTGACGATGTGCCACATAGCCATGCAGAAAAGTCCAGTCAGGTGTGTAGGACTATAGTCCCACTCGTGCAATGCGGTGCCACCTGTGTGTAGTGTGATAAATGCTGCTGTGTGCCATTCAGGGTCTACAATGTCTGAAACAAGGCTATTACTGAATATGGTGGCCTAGTGGGGAGACAAGTAATTCAGAGGTTGGTGGACATCACAGCCTGGGACGTTGGAAGGTGACATGGGGCCAGTGTCCCAGGACACAGAGTGTAGGTCAGTACTGTGTAGGTGTGACCACAGGGACACCACAATGTTCATGTATGGATTGCGGCCCTGTAGTGAGTGAGAGGGTGTACTGTCAGCATTGAATCCATCCTCCAGCATGTTGCCAACAATACCTGGGTCTGCAATGTTCCTGAGTGACTGTTGTGACAGCAGATGTGGGTGTTGCCATCGAATACTGACATACCACCATAATGCCTGGTGGTACACCCCGGAATGTGTGGCAGTCATGTTTACGTAGCTAGTCTTGGAGTATGTGATGAGGGACCCTGTGGCCCCACCACGGCTGACCAGTGAGTCACCCCACACATGGGAATGTACACCACTGTGCAACAGCCTACACCTGTTGTTGTACATCATGTGTCCGTGGAACATGACCACCAGAGTGGCGTCTGTTATCTGGTGTGTACCATCATGGCTCTGTGTGGAAGAGCATGATCCATGCAGTTGTGTGCATGCTAATTAAGTGCACTGGGGTATGTGTCAGCATTTGTATGTGCATTGTCCATCTGCACGGGTGTCATGATGTTAACAACCACTGTCAACAGACATCTGTAGTAGGTGTAGTAGTACACATGTACTGTGTATGCTGTGATGGGTGTGTTTCCGGGATGTGGCTAACAAGGTAGATTAGCATATGTTTGGAATCCACCAATGAGGGGATAACCCCAGGTGTGTAACACCAGTCACATGGTGGTAGTGTTCATGCCAAGGGTAATGTAGGTCTTGGAGGTGGTGTGTATGTGTTGATCCAGCAGAGTGGATGGTATGACTCAGGGATGTGTTGGTACATGAGTGGCTATCCCAGTGAAGTGTGGGATAGTGTCAGTCACACATCAGTAGTAGCTGAGGCCCACTGTCCACTATACCACCATAGAAGGTGTGTTACCCGTGGGGTATGATGTTGACTCTGTCGCTTGTTACAATGTGTATAGCAGTCCCGGACACAGTTAGTTGCATGTGGAGCACCTCTGATGCATTGTGCTAAGCAACTTGCCAGGATGTGTGCAAAACATAGTGGGATATGGGAACCCCTCAGCTGTGGGTGTGCCGGTCCAGGTATGTGCCTGGAAGGTATGGTCCGTCTATAACCTGTCATTGCAGGTGTGCTCTGCAGAGCCTACAGGCAGGTCCCAGTCACTGCAGAGATGTTGGAGTGGTGCATTATAAGGTTGCCTTGCCTGCGTGCATTACAGGGGAAGATGCAAGCAATGTGTCACATGACCCCATGTCGCGCATGCCAGTTACCGCCCTGCTGGTGACAGTTATTGGAAACTGTGCAGGACAGGCAGTATAGCAGCAGCAAGAGCCTAGCATGTGAGCTGTACTCCCAGGGCTGACAGGTGCAAGTCATCTGTGCCACAGCATTGTGTTTGACCAGGACAGTCATAGCGGACAGATACCACATGCCTGTGGAATGACAATAGGAGCATAGGCAACTGTTGAAGTGACACAGTCGGTCATTGTACAGTGGTATCATGTCTGGACGAATGCAAAATGCTCCCCAGGGCTAGGCCCACACCCTCAGAGCTATAAGACTGGTGAGCTATTGCATGTCCCTGCACACGTAGTCTGTGAAGTGGCATCACAGGGCAGTCACACTAATATGGCGAATGACAGACATATCGTACCTGATGAGGTGTGGCATGGGTGCATAGGTTATGTTGCAGAAGCAGTTACCCGACAGCAAGATGTAAGCGACTAACGCCTTGTGTAGCCTGCTGTGTGGAACTGCAGTGTGACACCCTACAGAGTCAGCTATGACTGGTGTGTTGTGAATGTTATAACACACTATTGGCTGTATGTGGTGGGCACACATGAGTCTGTGGGCTATAAGCTGGTGATGTTGTCTTCCATGATGGGGGCTACCTCTGGTGCCTACAGTGAGTATGAAGACGTACTGCACAGGTTGTCCCCGTAGGTGTGGCCAGTGGTGTAGATTATGTGAGACTATGTGATGGGTGGGGTGTGTTGCAAATGTTACACATCCCCAAATGACTGTCAGGTGCAGTCAGGGTTGGCGACAGCATTACCCCCAGCCATAGCTGTCAGCCTCCTGTCCCCAAAATGAGGAACATTAGCCCTCATACAGTGTGACAAATGTGTGAAATGTGGAACACTTACAACTGGCTTACTAACAGCGTCAACTAGGAAGGGCATATGATGGCTAAAATAGGCTGGTCTTAAGTATAAAACAGATATTCCAATGAATTACTATGATTCTCATCTATCTAGCCATGGCTAGCAGGTAAACTATGTACAACAATGAATGTGTGACAGACCCTTCCAATGTGGAACCTTGAGGAACATGCACCTTTAGAACCCCAAATGAGGTGCGTTCCCGTAATGAGGTACACCTGAGAGCTATGGGCCCAGCACGGCTGCAGACGTGCATCCCCCACAGGCTGTAGTGCCGTATGTTGGGAAGTGAGCATTGAATGTGTACACGAGACAATTGCTCTATTGCCACATGTACGACATATCCCTCATATAGACAGGCAGTAGCACTGGTACGTGACAGTTGGACATGCCTGCATATACAACCATGTCCCACAGGATATGTGCGTTACATGTGTACAACAGCTGTCATACCTTAAGCAAGCTGGGAAGTGTAGGACAGCCAGTGTACCTGTGGGAAATGGTGTGGAATGGGCGCTATAGTAATCATTAGCTCATGACATGCTCACATGTTCTGAACAAGTGCCTAGCATGACCATACAGTACAGATAGGGTGTTGGATAATATCAACCCACAAGTGGTGATGACAGTTATTTAGGGTGGCACCGCACTATAACCCTGCTGAGTATGGTGTGCATGTCCATGAACCATTAGCACTGTAGATGTTAGCAGTACAGATGTACAAGATAACACGGATATTTGATTACAAATACCTTTGCATGTCACAGGTGTGTTCCACCAGTGGCCTGTTGACAGACCCACAACTACAAAAGGTGCAAGAGTGACATGTGCACAGCACATCTGTGCCAGATACAGTAGAACAGGGTTAATGTGTTGTACCCCACCCTCATTGTAGCCCATACCACACACACAAATGTTAGGCATCTGTGTATGTAAGGCTGTGAATGGCCATGACCTATCAGTTTAGCTATGTCAGTGTTGCGAACAACATACAGAATGGGCTGTGTGTGTGAGGTGTGTGACATATGTGCACAGTCTGATGGATGATACCAGCAGTGCCACCGCTAGGTAAACATCCCTGTACCCATAAACTGCTACCTAGGCTGTGGTCAACATTATGGACACTGTGTAAGGGATGGTGCTGTGCAGTGCACCCCCGACATGGTGACGTCTCCAGGCCCCTTAGGTAGTCATCTGAGGTACCCATGTCATGTCAGGGTGCCATCCATGAGCACGGAGATCAGTGGCCAGGCATATACAGCACTGTGGTGACCAATATTGGATCACATACCACCTGTAAGGGGTAATGGCTATGCATGGATGTGCGATAACAGCCTTCACAATCCACACCTCCACTATGCAGCATGCCATCTACCTTGCAGAAGGACATTTGCTACACCATGATGATGGACATGCTACATGTCCATATCCTGATCTATATGACATATGTCATGGACAGCCACCGTCTTAATACTAGGATCGCCACAGGCTGGACAGATCCCTGTGCCATATATGTGACATACTCCCACCATACCATGCAACCCTGTCCATCAAAGCTGCGGATGTCATCCCAGTCATATATGGTGTGATGGCCGCATGGTAGATGTAATATCAGCTGACTGGATCAGTAATGTGGCACTGATGCAGCTTGCGGTGGCACAATGGCCGTCTGTAACAGCGTGAAAACCATGCCCGCACATGCTATGGTTGATGACCATCCCTGCGAATGTCGTCTGACTATCCATTGTCCCATGTCTATCACATGTGTAATACAGGTGATCCGTGTCAGGATGTTGAACAGTTGTACAGTGCTGTGTAGATGTATATGGCAAAACACATGCATGTACATGTGTCCATGCATATGTGTGCATTGTCACTGCTCAAGTCCATTCCGGCTGTGTCTGTGTTGATATGTGATATATACACAGCATCCAGGTCAACAGTAGTACCATGGACACATCGAGGCATGTGCAGATAGGTAAGAACACAAGTGCAGGCAAATAGACATGCCCACAGCAAGACAGCATTTACATGGAGTATGAACACTGTAATGAGGTGACACACATATATGATGATGATATCCAATGCATAATAGATGTGACATGTGTGACACAAACACGTCAGTCATGTCAGTGTCATGGTGCTTTGCAAAGATAACTGTGCAGATGCAGTAGATGTCATAGAAATGTATGTGCAGCAGTATCTCTGTACATCTCTGAAACTGTGACCTGTCACCATCATTATGTTTTACAGATAATGCCCCGTACACACCTCCCAGCATACACCCACCAGGAGGATGATGTCCTCATCCCACAGCTCCATGACAACTATGACTTGTTGTTCAGCCATGTGCCACAGCATGCCCAGCAGCGGGATGACCTGTGGCAAGATCTACGCAGGAGGGTGAACGATGTGGGTGGCCATAACCGCACCTACGACATGCAAAACAGCATGCCACTGCAATCGCCAGGGAACAAGGTGGAACAGGTGGTGGGCCACCAACCCAGCCCCCACTCACACACACCGAGGAGCTACTGGCCAGTCTGGGGACACCCAGGGAACAGCATTCAGAAACACTACTGCCATCGTGGAGGTGGGTGTCTCCCAACCAATGAGCCTGGAGTTGCCTGGCAAGTCAGTAATGCACATATGGCTATTATATCCCATGTAGTTGCATGTGTCACTGTACATAATGTAAAGTAACAACATATGCCAGTTATGTGGACACACATGCTGCATACTACAGTATGCTACGTTGTGTATGCACACATGTGCATACTATATGCTATTACACAGGTGAATGTGTGCACATGCCCAGTGCAACCTGTGGCTGTCATACAGTCATGGATAATGTTCATACTGGTGTGTCACCCCTATACAGGTACCTCTGGCGTGCCGCACAGACATGGGTCCATTGCAGGTGAGACTGTCATCAGTATCAGGCATGTTACAGTGTAGATCTATATGCCATGTGGCCAGTTAACACTTGCACACCTGAAGTTTGTTCCAGTCACAATATGCAGGTTGCACCACCGTGCATTCACACATGCCAACCATGTGCAATATATTCACATGTAATGATACACAGACTTGAAACCACAGTACTTGTCATTGCGACATGTGTGGTCAGCTGTGCATACAACGGTGGAGGTGTTCTACAATGGAGGCATATGTAGTATGCATTGGAACAACATGTGTAGTACGCACACAGTACCACACAGTGAGCTGTGATATGGGCAGCCCACAAGTGTCACCATTGTGTCATATGTCCCTTCATCAGGTGCACACATTGTGATGTGCCACCTGATATGTCCCAGACATGTAGTGTTCTGTCTGCAATATTGTCACACTATCACATGACCTATACCCCACATACCAAACATACAACCCGTTGTCTGCATGGACCTGTGGAATGTGACATATCTGACATGTATGGGTGTATGTCATATGGGACCACACAGACATGTGGAGAAGATGCCCATCACACACAATTGGCCACCACATGTGCACACATGGCTATGGGGGATGGCCAAAGACATGTAGCCACACAGTACATGGGATGTGTATACACCCTGTTGCACATTGTCCACACATGGTCCAATTACAGCCTTAGTTGACCGATTATACAGTTGATGTGGTACAGTGGACAACCTAAAAGCCTGTGCACAGCTACTGGAGGTGTCACTGAAGTCTACCATATATGATCTGTCGAACATCACGACTGTGTTGCAGTTATGGCTATGCAATGTGTACATATTATGCATTCTACAGCAACATACATGCCTCATGTTGCCATGCAATGGCACAGTGTCTGTACTTCACACTGTATAGCAATGTAGACGGCTCACACTACCCTCCCCTGCTCATGCACATTTGCTAAACATGCATTCTATCTGTAGGACATACACACAACACTGCAATGTGAAGCCCATTATGATGCTGTACATGTGTCAGGACACCATTGTGTCAAACATGTATGCATGTTAATGCACATGTCAGCAAATTACATGTCAAGGTCACGTCAGCCATGTGTACTGTTATCCTGTTCTGGGCCACATGGTACATCACGGGGATGCATGCATACTACCATGATTGTGTGAACTGCATGCCTACTGATATGACACCTGCTTGCTGTAGTGTGCACCCCAGGGAGGTATGCTTACTAACACTATTAATGTCTGAGCTGCATGCCCTCTGCTCTATCGCAGACATGCTGCATGCCATCTGACAAATCACATGCATGGTGTGTCTGTGTGTGTGTCTGTGTGTGTGTGTGTGTGTCTGTGTCTATTGTACTTTACAGTATTTCTTTGCATTCACAGGTGATGTAGGTACTTTACCCTCCTGCGGTCCATCTGATGTTAGTGTCCCCACAGATACTATCGGTGATGAACATATGCATGAGGTACAGGCAGGGTTGTCAGGGGCTGAATCTGTGCCAATGGTTACCATCCCAGCTATGTCCCCCTCTTCCCAGCACACAGTTCAGCTGCCAACACATACCGCATCACCGTTGGCCATAGTGGAAGGACAGTCAGCGTCTGTTGGTGTGGAACAGGAATGTGTGGTGGCTACAGAAGGTGTGTCTACACACCATAGTGTCAGTGTAATGACTGCAGATGTGCCACACAGGCATGTGGCCGGTGCTGCTCATAGGAGGACCTCTGGCAGACATGCACCTGCAGGACAGAGTGCAGCAGCTGGTATCACCAGACGCATGTTCCAGACTGTAATGGCGGCACAGGCATGTGCTGAACAGCAAAACAGAGAAGGGCAGAGGCTGCAGAGGGCTGTTATCCATACCCTAAATGACAACATCCAGGCATTGGCAAATGTTCAACAACAGATTGCTAATGTTCTGGATAGGCGACTAGGTGAAATGGCCAGAATCCTTGCCCGAGGCATGGCAATCCGCGAGCGGGAGCTGTCTGTGCTGGAACACCTGGTAGGAGTGAGGCGTAGGCCACGTGGACGTAGGCCAGCAACAACAACTAGTGTAGGTCGACGTGAGCATGCCACCTCACATGCCCGCTCCCATAGTGCCGGTAGCAGTGCAGCTATTGCTGTGCTGTCAACACCAGGACACAGCAGGCCATGTGGATGTGGCCCTGGACGGTCTCAGCGGGGACACGTTTCCAGCAAACATGTGTCGTTGGACAGTAGCCCCTCTGTACCTCCACCTGGTAGTGCCCGTGCAACCCCAGGCAGGCACAGGTCATGTGGCCGTGGACGGACACAGTGAGCTGTACAACCTGCACTGTACAATCTGGGGCTGTCAATTATACCCCGTGTAGGCATCACAAATGGCAGAACTGTGTACACACATACATGCACACAGCAAACACAACTGTAGGGCTCCACAACATCCACATGCATTCTGCACAGACATGTCCAGTCAACTCACTGGCCCTTACACACACACATGATGTTATCCATTGGTGCAGCCTATGCCCCTGGCAAACATATCACCCTGTGCACATGATGAAGTCTGTGCCACATCCCTGTCATCCACACCATCGGGGCAGGGTTATGCAAATATATTCTGATGCACAGGGTGAACAGCATAGTGGAAGGTGTATGTAATACCTGTGTATGCATAGTGAGGGATGTGTATGTTGCAGTGGTTGTGTGCAGCCTATGCCCCTGGCAAACATATCACCCTGTGCATATGATGAAGCCTGTGCTGCATCCCTGTCATCCACACCATCGGTGCAGGGTTATGCACAAATATTCTGATGCACAGGGTGAACACCATAGTGAGAGGTGTATGTAATACCTGTGTATGCATAGTGAGGGATGTGTATGTTGCAGTGGTTGTGTGTGAATACTGAGTTGTGTATGTGGCATAGGTTGTGTACTGTCGACATGCACCGGTCACACCATGTAGTGCAGGTGCAGCATGCATTGTGATGTGTTCACGGTATGTGTCTCGGTTACATCTGTAGCACCATGTTGGTTGTGATACCCTGGTTCCCTCCTATGGTGTACTTGCATGTGCCTACAGGTAGCAGTGTTTGCAGTCCCCCACGTGTAACTGTGGAGTACACACAGGCACGTCTGGCAATATCAGCATGCTACATGTACCTTCATCCTGACTGTTGGACACACAAACATGACACAGATGTCCGTACATATACTGCACCTGACGCATGTGGTCGGTGCCACAGGCTACACTGGACAGAGACGTGACATACATAGCAGGACACATTACAGATATGGTGACATGGTGCAGGGGTTGTACACAGCGGCCTGGCCAATGATGATGTGAGATGCCACTTGGTAGCTGGAGGCCACACTGTGCAGCAGTAGGACCCTGTAACAATACGTGAACATGGCTGCAGTCACGGGGTGTACACCACTATAACGCACACCCCATAGTGTGCAGCTGGGGACCCTTGCCTTTGTGGTCATCACCCTCATAGTACTATGCACCCACATGATGTGTCACAGAGAAGGGACATGCACAGGTAGCCAGTAAGGCTGGGACCCAAGGCATCAACAGGGTTGTGCAATGCATCACCATTACGGGTTAGTCAACACGTGGGGCCAGTGATAATTTCCCACCGTATATTAGCATACACACTCACACCAAGCACCAGACATACATACAGACACACACACACTGTGGTGACCACACATGTGTATAAGGACAGCCGATGTGTGTGATGCACCTCACCGACGAACGTCATGCTTCCCACACTGACATATGTACACTTCTCTACAATGGTGTACAGGGATGTGTAGCAACTGGGACATATTCCCCTCGATATGTGGCATCCCTGGTCCCACATTCGGACACACATGGCAGTGCTGGGAATGATACACCAGCCATATGATGACACGTTTGATGGACATGCAGCGGTATTGATTGCATTATGTGTACCAACGCTATATCTGGCAAATGTGCTTCTATATACACACGAGACGTTGTAGGTGTTACAGGTGCCATATGACATATAGTTGTTAACACCTGACCGCTGTGTATGCATTATGTCAGCACCATCACGTAACAGCGACATAGCATGCAATTAGCACATGGCATGATAGGATGGTGTGTGACACAACTGTGAGCCACCCCCTGCACACATACATCTAGACAGTTGGTTCACCACGTTATGTACACACATCCATCCATACATGCTGTTTGTATGTCACCGTATACAGATGTCAATGATGGGTCTGCATTGTGTCTGCATGTCGTAGATAGGTGCAACTATGTTACGGACATTGGCCACTGCACATGCATGTTTGCTGCATGCACAGTACAGATGTCACATGTGTCTCCTGTTGCCATGTTTGTATGCATTGCTATTGTTGGACATGTGTGTTGACATACATAACACATGGACTGCGGTATGATATCACGGGTGTCACAGGTGACCAGTACAAGGGTATGTGTCCCAGTCAACACTGCTACACCCTGTATTGTGAACATTCAACAGACATGGGACAACATTCAATTCACGTGTGTAGCATTGATTAGGCCAGTGTTATGCATGAGGTACATCAAAGGCCATGTATGTATGTGTTGTGTGTGCAGTCCATGCACACATCCACACAATCACATGTATGACATACCCAGACGTGTGTTCATTGGTGTACAGCAACAGTCAGGTGTCACAGCTGTGTAAGGGTCATGGTATGTCTTGAGCCGACCTGTTCATGTATACTGGTATCATTGCAATGCATAACACCTGTTGGATCCCTGTTGGTACGTGTGTACTCTGCACACCTGGTGTACACCGCTGTACAGCCCAGTGGTCATGTGTCACATGGTGTTGTTGGACCGTATGGCTGTGTAGTGCTGCACCAACGACATGGTGCTGACTTGACAGCTACAGTGTACACTGCAGTGTGTACATGTGTGACCTGCACCTGTGACAGCTGTGATGGCAGCTGTGTGTGTACAGGTCACTGCATGTGTGACCGCCCTGTGCGTGAGGGCAGTTATACCTTACTGTGCCCTTCTGTGTGTACACTCCATCTGCATGCAAGATTGCCCTTTGCAACAGCTAAGTGTGTGAGCATGCCCAGTACGCCATTGTGTAGATGGACACACAGTACATTCCACACTGCGCCCTTCCGTGATTAGACTCTGTGTGCATGCAAGATGGCCCTTTGCAACTGCTAAGTGTGTGAGCATGCCCAGTACGCCGTTGTGTAGATGGACATACAGTACATTCCACACTGTGCCCTTCCATGATTAGACTCCGTGTGCATGCAAGATGGCCCTTTGCAACTGCTAAGTGTGTGAGCATGCCCAGTACGCCATTGTGTAGATGGACACACAGTACATTCCACACTGCGCCCTTCCGTGATTAGACTCTGTGTGCATGCAAGATGGCCCTTTGCAACAGCTAAGTGTGTGAGCATGCCCAGTACACCATTGTGTAGATGGACACACAGTACATTCCAAACAGACGTGTGATACTAAGCGTGTGGGCATGGCCATTGACATCCTGTATAGCCATGGTGGTCATCCAGGCACCAGATGTCCAATTTCAATGTCACGATGGATGCCTACATTGAACACACTTGTTGCTCTCTTGAAGGGTGTACTGTCTGTGGCGCATCCCGTACCTATTCAGTGTTGTTGTGCTCCATAGATATTTAGTTGGCCCGTTGACAGCACTGGCGTGTTTGTGTACGTCTACCTTGGGATGGTAATATGCTTTCAGACCGCTCACTCTCTAAACATTCCCTATTGGCACCTTTGCCTTTGCGGATGATGTCACCCACCTAGAAGTATGCCTCTTGGAGTGCTGTGTTCAGTAATCTCGGTAGCGTGTTCTGTAAATGCGTAATGCTGTAGTGTGTTAGTTCCCTATCGGCGCCTTTTGCCTTTTGGATGTTCTGTAAATGCGTAATGCTGTAGTGTGTTAGAGTAGGTAGGTGTGTGTTCAACTCCCGGCCCTTCCAAGTGTGTGTGTGTGTGTGTGTGTGTGTGTGTGTGTGTGTGTGTGTGTTTCCAGCTGCCTGGGGACACAGTAATGCTTTTAGATGCCTCACAACACATACATTCCCTATCGGCGTCTTTGCCTTTGCAGATGATGTCACCCACCTAGAAGTATGCCTCTGGGAGTGCTGTGTTCAGTAATCTCGGTAGCGCATTCTGTAAATGCATAATGCTGTAGTGTGTTAGAGTAGGTAGGTGTGTGTTCAACTCCCGGCCCTTCCAAGTGTGTGTGTGTGTGTGTGTGTGTGTGTGTGTGTGTGTGTGTTTCCAGCTGCCTGGGGACACAGTGATGCTTTTAGATGCCTCACAACACATACATTCCCTATTGGCGTCTTTGCCTTTGCGGATGATGTCACCCACCTAGAAGTATGCCTCTGGGAGTGCTGTGTTCAGTAATCTCAGTAGCGCGTTCTGTAAATGTGTAATGCTGTAGTGTGTTAGAGTAGGTAGGTGTGTGTTCAACTCCAGGCCCTTCCAAGTGTGTGTGTGTGTGTCTGTGTGTGTTTCCAGCTGCCTGGGGACACAGTAATGCTTTTAGATGCCTCACAACACATACATTCCCTATCAGCATCTTTGCCTTTGCGGATGATGTCACCCACCTAGAAGTATGCCTCTGGGAGAGCTGTGTTCAGTAGTCTCAGTAGCGCGTTCTGTAAATGCGTCATGCTGTAGTGTGATAGGGTAGTTAGGTGTAAGTTTGATTCCCAGGCCTGCCAGATGTGTGTGTGTGTGTGTGTGTGTGTGTGTGTGCATGCTCCCGTCCGCCTGGGGACTCAGGTTATGCTTTTAGATGCTTCGCAACACAGATGTATCCTGCTGACGTCTTTGTCTTTCCGGATATTGACACGCACCTAGTAGAATGCCTGTGTGTCTACTGTGTTTAGTAATCTCGGTAGCGTGTTCTGTAAATGCGTCATGCTGTTGTGTGATAGGGTAGTCATGTGTAGGTTCGATTACCAGCCCTGCCACATGTGTGTGTGTGTGTGTGTGTGTGTGTGTGTGTGTGTGTGTGTGTGTGTATGTGTGTATGTCTTTACCTCTCTCTCTCTCTATATACATATATATATATATATATATATATATCTCCATATAAAACCTATTTTCTGCCCATACCTCTGCTCTTGCATGGACAGCTGACTGTTTCATGTATCGCATATTTGCATAGCTTACACATACCAATGAGGTATGTTGCAACTCCCAACATTGTCCATGCAATGTCCGTGTTATGGGCGGTGTTACACACCCTTACAGGCATTTGCTGTATATCTTGGCAGACATCTATCCTTGCTGTACTCTCACTGTACTCGTACACGCCGGAGGCTTCATGTATCATGGCCTAGTTTTGATATGTGTATGTCTATTTGTGCTGTGTGCATGGCTCTGGGTATGTCCCACTATCATCATTTGTAAAGGTGACAGCCCTATTGGTTCTTCATGTAGACTGCTGTGTCATTTGACATGTCAGCACATACCTGCAGACAGTACTGCACGTCCTACTGCAGCGCATTTCATACCTTCTGCATTATCTTGCAGTTGATATTGCTGTTTCCTCACACATGGATCTGTTTCTGTTCATACCACTCCACCTCCTAGAGCAAGTTGCTGGACAAGGCCTTATCTGATAGTGGGACACATAGGGGCAGTATTGACATGTTGCTCTTACAAACGTAGATAGTTGACACAATAATAGGTTTTGCATTAGCATGGCTTTTCTGTCGGATTTGGTGTCTTACTCACATGTTTATCATTATTTCATGTCTTCAGTTATCATGAAAGTGCTAGAATGTTACTGTTGCTACGTGGAACACACCAAACATATGAGGCAGAACTCTGCACATTCTGCGTAAATCTGTACAGTTGCGGAGTATGTGTCTGTAACAAAATATCAACTTTCTGACACCAATACACACACTGTATGGCGGCATCACAGGCCACATGCCATTACATTTATATTGCAGGACACACCCACCCAGACAGTTGTATTCCTCACACAGGCCAACAGCTGCTTATCCACACCAATTGGTCTGTCATGTACCGTATGTGTGCGCCGGTATTTGCGCTTTCCGTCAGTGGCAGAGTTCACGTACGCGTCTGGGAGACTGGACATTGTTACGGTGACACTGCATGACACCCTGAGGGACACATTACTTTTGTGTCTATTAACCTCCCACATTGACATTCACAGTGCATACGTTGTCATTCACATTTGTCGGAGTACATGCGTGTGTCTTGTACATGTTTTCTCATTTGTCCTGATGTCTTTCTTCTCACCTGTCCACCTAGTATCACTAGTTCTGTACATGTATTTTGGACAGGTTACCTTCATACCCCTAACCTGTACACATTATGGGTAAACGCCCTGATGTTTGACCTTGTTACATTTGTCATAGTGATGTGCCTTTCTGGTAAATTGCTGGCAAGGCATTATGGACTGTGCGGTAGATAATAGTGACTGACATTTCCATTACATGATTAGTAACACTCATAACATCCGTATTCATGGGTACGCCAGTATTCTCACGACATTCTGACTTTGTCTGGGGTATATCTAATATAGTCCCTATTTGTATTTCATGTACTATGCCTTAGTGCAGCTGTGTTATTCTGACAGTTTGCCAGTTATGGGGACCATCTTGGTCATACGCATGTCCATCCATGATAATCGCCTACATGACACTGATATAGGGCCCTACATATTGCCAAAATGGTTTCCGCAATATCCAGTGGATGGTTTGCCCCATTATTGAGAATATAGGCGTGTGCTATACCCACATCACTCCCACGGGGCGGGCCTACGAAATCCCTGCCAAACAACACCTAGGCCCATTTCTGCATACCCATGATTCCCATACCTGACAACCCTCTACAGTACCCATTACACATGTTTAATGTGTGGTACTGAAGTGTGGAGACACTTATATGCACTCCCCACTCTCCGGATATCAGTTCGTACGTCATACATTCTATCGACACATGTGTCGTCACCCTTGCACCTGATACTGTTGCATGTACAGCTATTTCGTATTTGCTGTGGTCACTTGTTTTGCGTCAATGTCGGTTGACACTACGTAAGATTCAATTTTTGGAGTCCTGCAATGGACACCTATCTGCATGTTTAAAGAGTAGAACTTGCTGACTGTCACTTTCTGGCCATTGGTTTGGAATGCTGCGGTGTATTCACCTTTCCTGCATGTCTGTTTGTCTACCCATATTAGATATAACGTCGCCTGTTTATGTACATATGTGATATCTACGGGACATAAGTCTGTTGTGTATACATATATACATGTACAATCCTCATTTCATAACTTGTTTTGGTTTACGTCTGTGGATTATGTGTATACACATATATCTATATCCATACCATACCTTTCCACTATACAGATTGTCGCAGAGTGTACAGCTGCTTGCCTCTTTATCTTCCTGTGTTTTAAATAAACCTGTGTCTATCTGGCAATGTCATGGCATTTCATTTGAGACTTACAGTGGGGATTTCTGGCAAGCAGTTCAGGTTACTACTGCATACCCTTCAGAGAATCCATGCTACTGACACACCCGTTATTCTATCCACTTTCTATGTTTGTTCTGGCACATATCTGGTGTTTGTCCCTATTTGTACCGGTAGTTTGCATGGCTTTGCCCGGTTTCATACTTTACGAGGTTAACAGATTTGAGCCATGTATAACTAACATGGGGGAAACAGCATTCATTTACTATGCTGTGAGCGGATCACACACGCACAGGCGCACTTGCATTTCCTTATTGTGGGTTACGCGCAGGTGTGCATGCATATCCTTATTGTGGGTTACATATGTTTACTAAGTCTTTGTGCTTACGTGGGCTTTATTACTTGTGACAGTACCAGTAATTATCTGTAATACGGTTAACGGACGTTTGTGAAACACACGTTCACCTTTACATATTTAACTGTCTGTACAGCACAGACGCCTTCATTACACTTTCACATTATATGTGCTGTAGTCGTTGTTCAACCGGGACTGCATTCACGTTGGCTGGATGCTGTAACCACTATACGTTTGGTGTTCTGACTCATTTATATGCATACCCATACTACATAGCTACATTAACATATGCCTCACCGCTTCACTTATGTCACAGGCATCCATTCTCCTGCTGGGAAAAATGCGGTACTACATGTTACACATTCCCTATTCCCTACTGCTCTGGACCCACGCTGCATATTTCATCACTGCAGGGATATTCAGAACCCAAAGGCTTATAGTCCTGACACATACAGGTCTTTAATTGTCAGGGTGTTCATGTGGTGATCTGGGTTTAGGCTTGTCCGCCTGGTGAACGAAACTGCCCTGACCGTGTTCAAATGTCAGACAAAGCACATGGACAGGGTTTGTCCATTTTAAACATTTAATCTGTGTTTACAGACACAGGTGTTTGGGCACCTGTCAGCAGCTTATGATGTTGGAAATACATAATATGGGTGGGGGCGGTTACGATACATAATCCACGGTGTGTGGTGTTCCCATTCACATTTGACTATTTCCTGTATTCATTCTTACGAGGGTTATTATTTTGCACATGACTTAACTATGAATTAACTACGGGTATGCAGTAGTACAGTCAATATATGTGACGGCTTGTTACAGTATATATGTACGGACCTCTGTAATACTGGGGACTACCCCACATCCTTCACAGCATTTCCTGCTTATGTACATACTACTATTCCTTGAACTTTCAAAGCTTGTGAGAGCAGTAATTACATCTGTCCCTATTTGTCCACCTATCCTTTTAGGCTTTGTCCAGGTTTTGTTGCTGTAATAGGTTGAGAGTTGGTGTCGGTATGCAATTGAGTTGAATATATACTGTCGATAATTCAGTGGGGAGTAGGGTTACCACTTGTTCCTCTTTGCGAGGGGAGGTCCCACTTTGGACAGTTGTGTCCTGCGACGACACCTAAGACATGGCAAATGTCCTGTGATTTTAAGACAATAATATATTTCTTCATTTCTGTACTAGTTGCATGATACAGGTATTTTGTATCTGGTACACATAACTATTATTTGGGATAGCATAAGCTATTCCAATGCTATGGCATTAGCTTTTATCTTGGCATACACGTGTAATTCTGTACTTTGCACAGGCCGGGGGTAAGTTTTATCCTGCAAATTCTCACATTTCTACAAGGGATGTCCCACCTTGTCCATCTGAACAGGTGGCAACCCTAGTGGGGTGACTTGCATGGTGGACAGCTGTTCCATCCTGCGTAGTATGAATTGCATGTCTGTGTAGATACTGACCAGTACCGTGACTACACATACATGTTTTGTCCAGATGTGTACAGTAATGGACACCGTGGCGTGTAAACAACTCTGAGGTTTCAACAGGTTACTTATCCCACGCGGGATGTACACACATTTTGCCATAACATTAACGCGCAGGCATTTGGATTTACGTACCTGTGATGGGATGTTTACAAACGTGGGATACATATTTGCAATCCGGACACTGCCTAGGATGATACTTCCTACTACATATGGGGAATACCCGCTATGTGTAGGTGTACGGATGCGCAAGGCTGGTAGCTGGATTTGGTGGACATTCGGACATGGGTGCAGGTTATGTGCTATACAGGGGTTGTTGCGTATTGCATTTGCATGCATGGGTTCTACTTTTGGATATCCCGGTTCCACATATCACATCCTATGTGTATGTGACGGTTACATTCATGTGTATAGCACATTTTAATATACATATGTTTGTGTGTGTTTGGTATACAATTTGGACTGTCAGGTTTCTTTACGGTTATTATATAGCCACAACTGCTCAGCTGTGTACTATCACTATCACTGGGGGACTGCTGGTGACCATACCCATGGGGCTAAACATGTGTATTGGTGGCGCGCTGACATGATGCGCTTCACTTCCACTGGGTATAACTTCTGACAGTGCAGTACATTACGGACACACGATTTTAAATATCATTTGTTCCATGGACAGTAACTCATATTATGTTGCGTGCATTTCTGTTTGGTTCTCCATTTTGTGTGGCCGGAAACTGTCTTGCATGCTTTGCATATGTTTCATTATCCATGGACACTGATAGGTGCGATTACTATTGCAGGCAGGCTATAATATTCAGCAGTTTAGGTTGCTCATCGCCAGCCAACATTGACACGCCTCCGGGCGCAGCTTAGTAACTCCCCATGCACTCGCGCACATGTCCTATGCACGTGGATGTGGTAGCAGCGCACCTTCATTAATATGCATATGGCGCTACTACACCATTTATATGCCGCACGGCCGGCGCAGGCCTTACACCGGCCTTGCGCCGAGCTTCATGAATCCGGGGGAATGTGTGTATGTTAATGTATATATATATATATATATATATATATATATATATATATATATATATGTGTGTGTGTGTGTGTGTGTGTGTGTGTGTGTGTGTGTGTGTGTGTGTGTGTGTCACAGCTAAATGGGTCAATCAGCCAAGGGCACGCATTATCTTTATGGAAAATATTCTAAAGATAATCAAATTATGAAGTATATCTAACTTGTAGCTATGAAAGAAAAAAATATACTATTTAATTTATTATTTTGTTAAAGAGTAAACTTTTCAGCCCTAACTTAGGCAAGGTAGTACATATGTACAATGAAAAGAAAAACTAGTGTCACATTATTCCAATATGATTAATACAATTACGCATACAGAAGCAATAGTGACAAGCCAGTAATGTAACAGAGGATTATGACGGATTCGCCAGTTATAATCAGCTCACGTGACTGAGATATGGATGTCAAGAAAGTCACCTTGAAGCTTGACAGTCAAATTGTGAAAACATGTCAGAAGTACTTAATGAGCTATGATTGGAGAAACCTGCTCATAACCTTTTTGTGGTATATAGATATTAATCTTTTCAATGCATAACCAGCTACAGGAAGAAAACAAAATGTAGGAGTAGTGTACGAGCACAAAATGTAGGAGTACTGTACGGCACTGTACGAGCACATCCACTCATGCATGAATCGTGCCATCCCAAATAGAACCAAAATGCTCTCATCCAAAAAAAGGAAGCCAATCTGGTGGTCCCCTGCCATAAACAAACTTTACAACAAAAGGAAGAAACTTTTGCAGAAAAGAGGAAAATCCCAGGATGCAAAAAACTCCCTTACTAGCCTCAGTAAGAAACTGAGATGCCTCATAAAATCCTCCAAAGCTAGTTACGAAAATAAAATTGCCAAAGATTCCAAAGACAACCACAAAGCATTCTATAACTATGTCAATAATCTAAATGGCAATGCTCAGATCTGCTCTGAGCTAAAACAGAATGGCATCAAATATACTGATCCGAAGGATATTGCCAATATCCTGGCAGATCGATTCAGTGCCAACTTCACCCCCTCTCACCCCCTAAATGGCCCATCTCAATACCGGAAGATTGCCAAATTCCAGTAATAACGGCCACACAGGTACAAAACGCACTCTCTAAAGCCAAGAATACAGCATCCATGGGACCAGATGACATCCCGGGATGTGTACTACATGAACTACAATATGAACTGGCACCTCACCTAAGTTTCATGTTTAATCATAGCCTCACCTCAGGTTTCATGCCCACTGAGTGGCGCAGAGCTACAGTTATCCCAATCCACAAGGGGGATCCACCTTGGATCCCAGAAACTACCGTCCCATCAGTCTGACAAGCCTTATCTGCAAGGCCATGGAGCGTATTATCATGGAACTTATAAACAAAGACATTGGCAACCTTCAAACACTGGACCCCACCCAGTTTGGGTTTGTGAAGGGCCGATCTTGTCTCCTGAACCTGATTGACTTCTTTGAATCAGTCTCCAGAGCCATGGACAAGGGTAAGGTGGTCCACACAGCCTATCTAGACCTTGCCAAGGCCTTTGACACCATCCCCCACTCTGGAATCATAGATAAACTTACTAAGTTGGGCATTAATCCCAATGTCACCCAATGGGTTGCCAAATGGCTTACTGATAGAATCCACACTGTAAAAGTAGCCGACTCCAAATCCAGCTCCAGACAAGTGACAAGTGGAGTACCTCAGGGTTCAGTCCTGGGGCCGCTCTTGTTTGGCATCTACTTCTCTGAAGTACAGGTCAACACTAAGGGACTCTGGCTAACAAAGTTTGCAGATGACTGCAAACTGGGAGCCATTATTGAATCCCCAAATGATATGGATACTCTACAAAAGGGCCTTACAGAAACAGATGCTTGGTGCCAGAGCCATGGGCTCAAGCTCAATGCCAAGAAATGTATTGTTATCCCCTTTGGGAAAAAAAACATGTATCCATGAATTACCATATAGGTGGCAGTACACTAAACACAGAAAGTGTGATAAGAGACTTAGGGACACAGGTGGACAGTGGTCTCACCTTCGATAACCACATTGCCACAACAGTCAGGAAATCCTTCTATGTGGAACACCTCATCATGAAGGGCTTTTCATCCAGAAAAAAGGAGGTCATTGTCCCACTGTACTCATCCCTCATTAGACCCATTATAGAATACAACACCCCATTTGGTATGTACCTCTCAAGACATCTGCAACAACTGGAAAGGCCTCAGAAATACCTCACTAAAAGAATCACAGGCCTAAAGCAGATGCCCTACGCTGACCACCTTAAAAAACTCCAGCTATACTCTGTCGCATATCGTCTACTCAGAGGCGATCTCTGCTTAACATACAAGGCCATGTCAAACCCAGAGCTGTTGGACATGCTACACTTAAAGAAATCCCAATCCCTCAGAGCTACGCGCTCCAGGGATCTAAACCTTGTCATTACAATAAACAAAACCTGCTGGAGGGATAGGTTCCTGACCCAGAGACTCCCCAGACTCTGGAACAGATTGCCCATACATGTCAAGCAGAGTGCCTCTTTGGACCTCTTCAAGAGGAACCTTGACGATTGGATGGGAGAAAGGAAATTCACCCCAGGGATCACGTCAGTCGCCCTGCTAGACAGGGGTCCAGGAAAGTAAATAATGTGGGAAGAAATAGCCAGGGAATTGTTATGGCTAGGCTTGTATAGGCCCTAGGGCTGATAGCCTAGTACCAACCTATGAACCTATGAGTATTAAAAGGCAAAGAAAAGGCACTTAGTGCTACCACAGAGACAACAGGCAGAAGTGAAGTATCCCTTTGAGGAAAAAACATCCTTAAAACGTGTCTCAGTTCAACAGAGTTTAAAGGTTCTTAAAAACTTATTAAGCACCTTTCTGACTTGCTTTCTGATGTCAGAAAGGTATTTAACAGACCTATCTTTTTCCCTCAATTTTAGGTGCATTCACAAGGCCTGATGCATTATATACTGGATAATGTTAATTAACTTATCATGTGTTTGAAACATGGACGTGTCAAGACACTATCCTTAAAGCAGAGAAAAGTGATCTGACATAGGTAAGTATGTTTTTTAAACAAAGAAATAAAATATGTAGCTTCTGGAGAACAACAAATTACCCTAAAATACCTTAGTGCTTTTAACTGTCTAAAAAGAAATGAAAACTATTTATCAAAGACTGAAGATCTCACTACCTTAATATTATTAATGAAAACAGTATTGCTTCTCAACTTAAAAATTATGGAGAGTTATTAAAGACATATCTTACTTTGAGAGCAACATCCACAGTTCTTCTACAGCATCAGTGATTTCTTTGGGCAAACTGCAATTCAGTGACATCACCCTTTGACCTTCTGTCACTACATCTGACAACTATCTAAGTACATATCTTGTCTAGCCTACCTAGTAATGTCACAATTTACTCTAGCTTCCTCCTATTTTTATCAAATTACAGCTAAATCTATGTGCAAACTTCTACACTAAATTTGACATCAAAGGAAAATCTAATAAAAACAGCACCCGCCTTTCCTTCTTTCTCAGGAAGCCAATGTTCTGTCAAAGCCTCTAGCTCACAACTTTAACCTCTCCTTTTCAACAAGTACTGTGCCACAAGAATTCAAACAAACCCTCATAATTCCCATCCCTAAGAAAGGCTACGTATCCTCTTGTCTCATGACAACAGATTCATTACCATGCTAGACTTGATTGTTAAAATCTTAGAAAGGCTCCATATAACCCACTTATTGAGCATCTCGTCAAATACAGCAGCTGTCTAATGCCCAACATGACCGCGTAGCTGACCTTTGTACCCTGTCATTTATACTGTTCATATAAAATCTACAATGCCATGGAAAACAATAATGTCACTCGTGTAATATTTGTAGACAATCAGTAGAGGCTTTGAAAGTGTTAATCATAATATTCTGTTCAATAAAATAGACACATTGGGAATGCAAACTATCAGGTCTACCTGAGAAGGCCGACAAGTGAAATCACTGACAACGAGATGACCGACACCGGAAGACTGATAACGGAAATACACGACAAGTGGAAATCCCGACGCTGAAAACATCAATATGCGAAACGAGCGCGACTGTGTAAGTGTAGTGATGGACTTTAGGGTTAGGGTGTGGGTAAGGTAAGTGTGCTATAGTGAGGGACTTTAGGGTTAGGGTGTGGGTAAGGTAAGTGTGCGATAGTGACCTTAGGGTTAGGGTTTGGGTTAAGGTTTATAGATTCATAGATTCATAGATTAGTACTAGGCTAACTGCCCATTTTATTTTTTTTAAGCCTAGCATTTATCCTGTGAGACTCAAACCCTGTACCTTGTGTTTGTAAGGCAAACACCTTAACCGTTAGGCCACCCTCCCAACATAGGTTAGTACTAAGCTAACTGCTCAGCTTTTTTAAGTCTAGCTTCTTGTAATTGTGTCTTGTCGTTGTCTTTCCGCTGCACGTGCCAGGTTTTAACACCTTAACCATTATGCCACCCTCCCAACCCTCCTAAGTGCATAGATAGTTGTGTATGTAAGGTTAAGTGTAGGTTTATCAAGTTTTTGGTGTGCTTGTGTTGTGTTTTTCAGAACGGGGAATTTGTTTTGTTAACTGTCGGGATTGTGCTTCATCGGGCATGTGAACTGTCTTGTTTTTGCACTTTCATTGTTGTGGTGTCGGTGATCTCATTGTCGCCTTTTGAGCTTTCGGTGTTGTCAGGTAGATCCAAACTATCATGGTTATATAACTATTTGGCAGACAGAGCAGTCAGTGAACAAGTTCAGTTACCGTTCCCATCTCACCAACTATATCTCTTCATCTAATAACATCCTTTATGGGGACATTATATTTTATTAATCAGGTCCTGCCACATTTACCTTACAAACTTCCCTTGCCTTATTCTGCCACAGCCTTGTTGAAAACCACTTAAGCATTAATCTCAACAAACTGGGGCTAAGATTTTTAGTATCCAGCAAAAGTTTTTCAACCCACTCTCAATAGCCAACAAACACAACTGTCATCATGACTCAGATTAAGTATTTATTATACAGTTATAAATCTCCTAACATATTCATAAGTCAACGAGTAGCAGAAATACAAGGTCTAGAGACCTGAATTTTGTTCTGTGACAAACAAAACATGCTGGAGAGACAAATATGTGTCCCAGAGACTGTCTCTCCCATGGAACATGCTTCCCATCCATGTGAAGCTGAGTTCATCTGTCACCCAATTTAAGTGCAACCTAGACCAGTGGATGGGGAATAGAAAATTTACACTGGGCCTGGTACTCATGTCCTTTATGGACAGAGGTAGCTTATAAATGCCTGGCTCCCAATGTCCTATTTGGATACAGGACATCATTATTCTTTCAGGAAAACTTGGCCAAGCTTATAAAGGCTCCACGGGTCATTAGCCTAGTAACAATCTAGGAATATATGAATCTCTAGCCCAGCACCATGTCAATCATATGAACATAGCTTACAGAAAATAATGATAGTTCCCCATGTAAAATGTATGTACATCGCTCTAACATTATTCTTTCTTGTCTACTTCTATAGTGTGATTCTTTAAGAAGTTTAATTTTGGTATGATCCCTTTAAATATTGTTAACAAAATTGTTCTTCTATTTGCTTATGGCAATCCGAGTGCTGATTGGATTATGGTAAGTATTAGACTACCTGCCCTTTCTGTGCTCGAATTAAACTATGGTATTTAGTGTTAGATTGGTTTTACTGATTCTGTATTACCCCTAATGAGAATAATTGGGGTCATTACCATAGATAATTTCAGGGAATCCATGCATGGGATAAAATTAGTAGTACATGTGGCAGTCCTGAGGTAAGCTTTCTTTTTCTCATGCATAGATTCAAGTTGTGCTTGAATATGGACAGGAACAAGCTTTGTTTTATGTGGATGGGACTCTGCTCCAAAGCACCAGTATTCTCTGTGAGATACACCTGTCCCTCCAAACAGTTCTGTTGAAGTTGCAGAAGAGGTTTGGATGCCAAGACTGAGTATTTCTGATGACATTTCACTTACTAATGTGCATTCAATTAATCAGTACTGGTTCGGAGGATGCCATGTATGCCATACACAGGTCAACTCTTATACTATGTTCATCTATGTCTATCATGCTT
Organism: Protopterus annectens; assembly: GCF_019279795.1. Lineage (NCBI taxonomy): Eukaryota > Metazoa > Chordata > Ceratodontiformes > Protopteridae > Protopterus > Protopterus annectens. The sequence goes on along the minus strand of NC_056743.1, from coordinate 61,524,076 downwards.
TACTACAACAGCTCTGGATGTACAGTTTGCATCTAACCATATGGCATAGGTTGGGCTGGACCAGCTGACAAATATATTACAGCGGGCTGTAAAATGGAAATCTTCTACCTCCTCCTTCTTATACACTCCCACTGGCATTCCCCAAGGCTCTGTTCTAGGCTCCCTACTCTTCAACATATTAACCAATAACTTTCACCACACCATCCCCAATACCTCTCTAATCCAGTATGGAGATCATTCCAGAATCATCTGCACTGCTGACTCTCGTTCAGACTTACTACTAAAAACTCAGTCAGCTTTTAGTAAAGCAGAAACCTGGATGCATAACAACCATCTCACCCTAAAAGCAAACAAAGCTAAACTAGTGATCTTTACTCTCTCTAGAATCTCCTCCTTTGTTAATTCTTCCTTCACTATCCTAAGCCAAAATAACACCCCCCATTGAAACTGTATCTCACACTAAGCTGCTTGGTGTCAGCATTGATAAGCATCTAAAGTTCGACATCCAAAAAAATAAAAAAATTAAATTTACAGCCAAACTAACTGGGGACCCCTCACACTCCCCCTAACTAAATATACCAACTCTGAGATCACTCCACAGTGGAGAAAATGGCAAAATCCAGTGAACAGCCAAGGGAAATCTTTCCCTGCATTAAATTGGCTGTTCACTGTTTTTTGCTTTCAATATTACGTGGTTGATGATTAGGTGTTCGATCAACTAATCATTCAGTCATGTAATATAGACCCATTGAATGCCCTTGCAATGTCTACATATGCAATATGTACTGATCTGACCTCATATATTGCTTCAGTAACCTCTGAAAGAAGTTTGTCAGGTGAAGTAACTAGGTTCTGCCTTTGGCAAATCTGAACTGGCTTGGGTCGAGAGTTTGTAGTTTTCCTATGTACTTAATTATTAGGTCAAAAATTACCTTTTCCATAGCCTTACAAGTAAGGCTGGTCAAGCTTATTGGTCTATCATTACATGGGTCCCTTGATGCCCCACATTTTAAACAAGGGGATTACTGCTGTCCTACAGTCATCCAGCATTAGGCATCTTTGGAGGCTAATATTGAATAACCTCTGCCCTCTGGGAGTGTCTGACATGGGGGAGTCTGACAGGTCTTGTTACAGGTTGACCAGTAGGCAGCCTGGTATGTTCTCCTGCCTCAGAGAAGTGGTGTTCTGGACTTTGGTTGGATAGCAACCTGAGAACTTATTATTTGGTGATTTGAGGGGTGGTTCTAGATGCAGGTACATAATCTATCAATGGAGGACGGGAGGGGTCATGAATTTTGAAATACTTTGTCTGCTAGTACATAGGTTATATTGCCTGAGTATGCCACATCCTTTGGTATTAGTTCTGCACAGTTCTGGGCACTGTGTCTGTGTAATTAAGCAAGTCACCATTTTGGTCAGCCATAGGACTCTTTTCTACTTTAGTGTTTGGCCTCTTCCCCTGTAACTAAAGTACTCTGTCTCTTAAACTTGTCTCTCTGACCCTAATTTTTACAGGTATACTTTGTACTTTTCTGGCTTTTTAACACTCAAACATAGATTCCTGTTAAAGGTTTTACTTACTTGTCTGACATTTGAACAAGTAACCCTTGTAAAAATCCTCAGAATTGTATACTGTTGGTCTGTCTTTCCTGCTAAACACAAGTAAAATTAAAGTGCTGAGTGCAAGTAATATTAAAGTGCTGAGTGCAGATTTTAGGCCCTTACATTCAACCTACCTCTGGTGTGGGGTCTTGAGTCAATCAAGGTATCCCTCTAACCACTCCTGCTTCCTTCTCTTCCCCACCCCCCCCTCTTTCCTCATACAGGTTAAACTGCAACAACTTACCTCCTTAACTCCTAAATACTACTATCTTACTAGACCTAGTTACTTTTGTCCTAAAACTAAACACTATTACAAAACTTTATTCAAAATATTAAAACTCATACTCAGGATACACTACAACCTCACAAAGGGCAGCGACATCCACCCAAACCCTAGTCCATCCCTGCCTGTTGACCCTAATCCCCCTACTATATCCCCTACCACCATAGCTCCAACAAATAGACCTCATAACTCACTGCTGGCCTGCCATCTAAACATTAGGAGCATAAATAACAAAACTCAGCACCTGCATGCTCTCTTAGCTGTTCATTCCCCAGATATATTATGCCTAACAGAAACGTGTCTAAAGCCTGCCACCAAGGACCATGAGAGTCTGCCACCAGGCTACAATATGTTTCAACTAGACCGTACAACCAGAAAGGGTAGTGGAGTAGCCATACTTTACAAGTCTACCCTATCTGTCAGCATAGATACCCAACAACCACCCCAGTTCAATAATGCTGAAATTCTTAATTCAAAACTATAAATTAATCAAAACAAAAATGTAAACATTGTCTGCGTCTACATTCCCACAGGGAGGAACACAGAAACTTTAGAAGACTTCTTATATTGGTTATCCAATAACTACCCTCAAGAAACAATTGTTCTTGGGGATTTCAACATTGACTAGAACACTTGCTCTTCTGAAACCCCCACACTTCACATAAACCTCTATGGATTTACTCAAATCATAACCTCCCCCACCAGGACAGGAAAACCCAATGAAAAGGAAAGTACCCTAGACTAGATACTCGTCAATACCCATCTTTAATCCTATAAATCAGACAATTTGCCTGATGACCTAAGTGACCACTGTCTCACCTATGTAATCAAGCTCAAAGTAGACTGCTCCTAACAACCCACCTATAGAACATTAAAAAACAACAAGAATTTTATTCTCACCAAGTTTCAAAATGAACTTAAGGCATGCAACTGGTCAGTACTAAAAAGTCTCCCCCTAGATGAAGCAGTAGCATACTTTAACACCAAATCCCTTGCTATTCTTAACTCCCATGCTCCCAGCTGCTCTATTAGAAGCAAAGTTAATATTGCACCATGGCTTTCTAAAGATACCAAAACCAAAATGTCACTCAGAAACAAAGCATGGGCCACCTACCAAAAAACAAAAGCCCCACTTGATCAACTAAGAGTCAGACAGCAAAGGAATGACACCAACAAATCCATAACCTTAGACAAAAAAACCCACTACTACCATCTACTGCAAAAACACCAAAACAAACCTCAAAAGTTCTAGGCAGGAATAAACAAACTACTCCACCCAGGCAAAACCGCCACTCCACCCCCCCCCCCTCTGCTTCCTAACAAAAATCCCCAGTATGACATTGTTAATAACTTCAACAGCTTCTTCACAGACTATCCAGTCTCTAGCCAGCCAACTCTCTCCCAATGGCTCTAATTCTAATGCATCCACACCCAGTACCCAAACATACCTTCCAACCTGTTCCTACTCAACTTATTCATGCCGCACTTAAGAAACTAAGACCCACCACCCTGGCTGCTGACCTCCTAGCAGACTATCTGCAAAAGGCTGCTGACACCATAGCATACCTCATCTCAATCTTGATCAACAGAGCTATATCTGAAGCTACTGTACCCACTATATGGAAAATCTTCCATGTCATACCTCTCCATAAAGGAGGCAGTTCCACTGAACTGTCAACCTTTACACCCATAGCTAATCTGTCATCTCTAGCTAATATTATGGAGAAGTGTGTACACATAAAGCTCATTCACTACCTCATACAGAACAAGTTGTTGTCCAGCTTTTAGCATGGCTTTAAGCCACACTACAGTACTACTTCTGCCCTCCTCTCTTTCTCCAACGTCATTAATCACAACCGCAATAATAACAAACTAACTTCAGCACTCTCTCTAGATCTAGCCAAGGCTTTTAACATGGTTGACCACAAAATGCTTATAAATACCTAGAAGGCCTTCTCCTCAAACAACCACGCACTTCAATGGTTTCAATCCTAGATGCAGGGCAGGCAACAGGCAGTCCTATGGCAGGACAAGCTATCATCATGTCTACCCATCAGATTAGGAGTCCCCAGGGCTTGATACTAGGACCTTTTCTTTTCTCCATCTTTATCAACGACCTTCATTCAGTCATCCCAGATGCTACCTGCATTCAATATGCGGATGACTCCACCTTGATTGCCACCTCAACTAGCTACTTTATTCACACTAACCCAAAATACCTTTAATACAGTAGAAAATGGTGCTCCAATCAACATCTAATCCTAACCCCCAACAAAACTAAGCTGCTCCTCTTCTCTCCCACATGCAGGACCCCCATGCCATCCTTCAACATAACCACTAACAATGGCACTATCATCTCCCCAGAAGCCCAAACTAAACTACTGGGTGTCATAGTCGATAACCTGAAGTTTGATGCGCAAATCAATCAAACTATCAAAACCATTAATAAAAAACTTGGCTCTTTACAGAATCAAACCTTTCCTTACCCCACTTGCTAGAACTGCAATTGCCTGTTCCCATCTACTATGAACTCTTCTCTATGCCTCACGTCTATTCTCCAACTTAAACAAAACAGATCTTAATAAACTATCATCCTGCTATAACCACATTGCCAGATTTGCTACTGGCACAGCCTACCAAACACAGCACTGTCACAACCTAAATTGCCTAGGATGGCTTGACCTGCCTAGCCTACTGCAGTTCAACCAGCTAATAGTGGCACATAAAGTTCTTAACCAACCAGAAAATATACCTGCACTAAAAAATATTATCAGCCCGTACACCAGCACCCAGCCACTGTGGTCATCCACTGGACTCCTAGTTCAAACATACAAATCCAACTACTCAGCTGGGGACTCTCTGTTTGCCAACTCTGTTGGAAAAACATGGAACAGACTCCCAGCTGACTTGACCCTAGAACCCTCACTAACTCCATTCAAAAACAAACTCAAGAAATACTTCAAAACTTATTGGTTATGTCCTTGCACTTACCCTGACTAATGACCTCTCTATTACTTAGGTGCCTTACCTTCAACTACTTCTAACTTTTTTCTACCACACCATTTCAGGAAGGGTCAATTCTATAACTGCTGTTCAGTGTGTCTTAAACCTGAATGTAATGTTTTATACATATATATATATATATATATATATATATATATATATATATATATATATATATATATATATATAAAACTTTGAAAATAATTTTTTTTTGCAAAGTGTTTTATAATAAGTTTGTACTATATGTGCTAAATGCTGGCATTGCTTATGACTGTAATCTGCTTGAAACTAGCATTTACTAAATGTTCAATGTGTATTATTATCCTGGAGCTTTTCTCCACGGGCCTCTGCTGAAAATGGACATGTATCCAGTTGGACTATCCCGGTCAACAAATGTAAAATAAATAAATAAATAACATAGTTAAATAAGTCTTTCTGGTTTTCCTTCATCTGGGTGACTATTTTTACCTTATATCTGGTTTTCATGGATTTGCTCAGGAATGGAGCTCCTGTTTAAATTTAGCAGAAGTATTGTTGGTATTTTGAGATTTAAAATTATTTATGCATGTTATTATTTTTTTCTTTTATTATAGAGACTTGTTTATTTTAAGGATCCACCATAGGTGTTTATTTCTAAATTTGGTATTGTATTTACTTCTGAGGGGAAAGAAGGAACCTATGCAGCTATTTATGTGTGCATAGAATTTAATGGCAAAGGGTTACACATAAGCAGTGGGGTCATCAAACTAGAAGGGGCTTTTGAATTTAGCCAGGTTAATAGATAAGTCTTGGCACAATCTCTGAATACAGAGGTATTAGAATGTACTTCCAGCTTCATTTCTAAGGTGAATGTGACTGATTTCTGCTCCAATTTGACCAGGGAGGAGTTGTAATCAGTAGGGAGCAAGGCTGTCCTGTATTAGCAAGTACAAAGTCCAGGATTTTATTGCCCCTAGTGTGGGTGCAAATTAACTACTTCAGTGAGTTTATTTTGATGAACTCCAGACATTTTTGGGCATACATGTTTGAGGATGTATATGTTTCCGTTTTAAAGGAGGGGTAGTTGAAGTCTCCTAGGAGAATGGTATTTGGCTTATCATAAGGCTATAACAAATTGCTCATAAAACTAAAAATGGTTGCACCTCCATATCTGTGGCAGTTTGCTACAGTCAAGTTTCAAGTGTGAGAGTTGATAGTCTATGACATTTTTATTTGCTTGTAGTCAGTTCTGAACAGTGCCAAATCATTCTGCCAGGTGCACCAATTCATCATGAAACCACAACATGTATAGTGCATGTCATTAGCATGTTTTGTGTGTAGGATAATTGGATACAGAGTAAGGAATCCCTGGAATAAAATATAATTAGAAACTCAGCAAAGGAATTGAAGGTGTATTGAGGAGTGATGTTGTATTTCTGATACAGTAATTGAAGAGGAAGGAATGACTACTTCTTCGTGAAAGGAAAATGTCAGAGTTTAATTTTCTGGAAGAGCTGCCAGTTGCATATTTTTTGAGTTATGTGCATATACTGTGTGTTTTTACTATAGGAATCAAGAAAGAAGATAAATGAAGAGAATGTTGTTGTTGTTTGTCTTTCGGCTTTTCCCAGTTAGGGGTCGTCACGCTAATGATTGACAGTAGATTTTCATGAACGCCGAGGTGCAAGCTTGATGTTCAACCTTCAACGAAGGCACGCCCATTTACGCATGTCTTTCAAATGCCTACCCAACCATGGGGAGAACATGCAGACTCCACACAGAAGGCACTCCCCGCACTCCAACCGAGAATTGAACGGGAGAACCTCTTGCTGTGAGGCAACAATGCTACCGCTCCACCACCGTGGATTAGAACAAGATAAATGAAGAGAATGAAGGGAAGAAAGAAAGAAAAGTACGTTAACGAGAGACATAGGCAATAATAAAGACAAAAAGCAGTAAACAGACAGATGAAGCGAATAGGAAATAAACACAATATGGATAGTACAAAAAAGTCCAAATAAAACGGCTAAGAGGCAACCACAGCACTGCAACAAATCCAGTATAAAAAAGTATGCAAAACATGTGACAATCATATAAAGAAGTGATTTTTAAAGTTTTTGAAATCTAACAGTCTGACGAAGCTTTATATGAAAGCGCTTACTTGATGCATGCGAATTAAAATCAGAACGTATTTTACATAACCGGAGTATCGCTTATTTTGCATACTTTTTTATACTGGATTTGTTGCGGTGCTGTGGTTGCCTCTTAGCCATTTTATTTGGACTTTTTTGTATTACAGTAGTCATGAGGCAAGAGGTATTTACTCTGCTGGGAGCATTTATATATTCTGACATTGTTCGTACTTTATTTCACGCATCCTACGGAGACATGGCAGAAATGAATGAGAACATCGAGTTAGACTACAGACCAGTCGGGTCTGTGCGAGGAGAAGAGAATGTTAACCTTGGGGCTGGTGTTATTGATCCTAAGGGATTTGGGAATGGTGTCAATGTAAACGAAATTAGACCAAATGTAATGCACAATGGAGGCGAATGCCTAAAAACCAAACTCCTGACGTGTGTGAGGAGCGATGTCAACTCTTTACTTCTGTATGAAGCTGACAGCAATGAAACTACAACTTTGGCTGCATCGGAACTTACAGAGCGAATGCAGACAGCGGTCGATAAGCTAGAAATTGATCTTTTAAAGCTGAAGTGATTATCCACCCAATGACAGCATTTTGAGGTTTGCCTCAGTAGAGGCATTATACCGAGAGGTTTGCGGGTTTTAAAAATGCCCACTTACGGAGAGCAATATCCAGAACTACTCACCAAATGGCAAAAACATAACATAGAAGTGAACAAGAATTACATTCAATTGCTGCTAAAGTTTTTTAAGCCTATAGAGGAGGAATTAATTAAATCTATACTGCGGCAACAACAAGAGTTATATTCTAATTATCCGAACATTTTAGTAGATAATGCCCTATCTAATGCATTGGATAGAGTTCTAATATATGAGAGGCGACTGTTACAGCAATAAAGAAACAAAATAGATAGAGACATCCAAGACTTCCATCTAGGCCAGATCTTCACTTGGCCAAGACCGGGTCAAATATCTAGGCAAATGCCTTTAACAGTTAGGAATGCAGTTACCACCGTAACTCCGCTGAATGGTGAAACAAGTAATGACAATATTAATGACAATGGTAGGAAAGACTTGGGAATGAATGATACTAATCCCAATTCTACTACTGTGACTGACTTAGACATAAATGTAGTCATTATACCTAATGTTTCTAATCCACCAGTTGAAACCAATTTATCTCAGACTGCTATTCAGAAGGAACTACATAACAGTATACCTGATAATGTAACACATCTACCTGTTGTGTGCCCTAAGAATAATAAAGCAGTGGGGCCCACACAGAGAGTAAATAATGGGCAAAATAATGCCTTGGTTTTTCAACAATTCCCCCTTCCCATAGCTATGGAGAAGGGGGTCAGGAGAAACCATTCAATGAGTTGAGAACGGCAGAAGCGGAAACTCTCAGCAGAGTGGGGGCCCAATCAAACCCTCAAAAAGATGTGGAATCAAATGAAGACTGTTTAATTTGGAGCATATCACATAGGAGATTGGGCGATGATGAAGTTAATGTATTAAACAAGGGTTTGAGTTTTATTCCTACTACACACAGCCAATGTACAGATGTGTTAACTGATGTTAAATTGTTTACCAGAAATGTTATGTTGAGATACCAGTATGGGAACAGTGAAAGTAGTTGTTATCAGATGTTTAAGAGACCTAGTGAATATATACCGCACAATCATCCCTTAGTGGAAGCATTTTATAAGTTAGTTGACGATGATGTTTATAAAATATATAGTAAAGATTGGATAAGACATGCTTCTAGGAAGAGTAGTAAAAGCAACTTGAAATATAATGAAAGGAAGGCATTGCAAAGATTATAGCAGGATGACACAGTGGTTTTTAGAGCAGCTGATAAGGGTGGATAAGATAAAATCCCATAAAACCATGACTGATATGCTTAGTAATGATGAATACTATGGCACAATAGATAAACAAAGACTAGATAAAATTAAGTCCAATATACATGGAACAATAGTTGAATTGGTGAATAGTTATATTATAGATACAGAATTGGCAAAATTCTTGGAAGTTGATTATCCAATGATACCAACTATACAAGGAATACCCAAGATACATAAAGATGGTTTAAACCCCCACCCCATGAGACCTATTGTCTCTGGTAGGGGATTGAGTACAGAACCTTTTTCTCTTTATGTGGAAAAACACCTCAGACCTGTAATAGATAGAAATAAATACATACTTAAAGATACAAAGCAATTTTTATCAGATTTATATGACTTCTTCAATCAAACTGAAATGAAATCCAATATATTATTTGTAACCCTAGATGTGCAATCTCTGTCCACTATTCTACCTAATGGGCTAGGAGTTACCACCATTAAGAAATACCTAGTCAAACATAGTGAATATACAGAACAGAAAATAGATCTTATAAGCATGTTTCTGGAAATTATATTGGAAAATAATGTCTTTGTTCATGACAATAATATGTACATTCATCGTGATGGCGTGGCTATGGGCACATCATGTGCCAATAGCTACACCAACATGTTCCTAGCCATGTGGGAAGAAGAAGAACTTTTCACGAAAACATGGCACCAGAAGCGAATTAAGTTCTAACGACGTTTTGTCGACGATGTCTTTTTTGTATGGGAAGGTGATGCAAAAGAGTTAGAAAGATATATTGGAACCATGAATAATATGACTACATATTTAAAATTTACCTCCAACTATTCAGACACTAGAATTGAATTATTGGATGTCTTTGTAGAGAGGGTAATGAATACCTATGTTAATACAGGAGTCTATAGGAAAAATGTTATAGGAATACTCTCCTTCAGCGACATAGTATGCATCCTTCATATATATTTAATAACATTAAGGGACAAAGCATGATAATATCACACCTAAATGCGACAGAAGAAGGATACCAACAAGAAAGTAATACTTTCAAACATAGGCTCCTTAAACGTGGCTGTAAAGAACTTGAGATTGAAACAGGGTTACAGAACATCAATCAGTTGAGGGAAAACAGAGCAGCTCCATATTATTCAGCCCAGGTACAGTTGCCCAACCAGCAGAAAGATAGCATGTCCCAATTAAAAATACCAATGTATTATACTAGTGACAATAAAGATCTAATGGAATTAATTAGTAGCCATTGGTGCATCCTTACAACTGATGAGGAACTAAGGAATGTAGTTGGGGATAAACCAACGTTCCAATATAAGAACAAATCTAATCTTAAAAGACTACTGTGTCATCTAATAGCTAATATTAGTGATCATACTTATAGCGGCACTCATTGCTGTGGTAAATGTAATTTTTGTGTATGTATTGAAACAGGATACAGTTTTGTACATCCAGATACAGGACAGTATTATAGGTTTCACGTTTCTGCAGATTGTGGTACTGATCATGTGGTGTATCTGGTTGTTTGTCAGAGATGTCAATCATTCTATGTCGGTAAAACCAATAGGGCCTTTCGGACCAGAATCAGAGAGCATCTCTATGCCATCAGGATAGGCTATGCCACCAATGCCTTGGCCAAACACACCATGGCACAAGGGCAGGAACACGTTTTCCGTTTTATGGTTATAGATTATACCATCCCCCTAATGAGAGAGGGCAATATACGAAATAACACAGAAAAGAAGGAAATTAATTGGATTATGAGAATGAGGGCAGGCAAAGGTAGAGGCCTAAATGAGAGAGCCTCAATTAAACCTGTCTTAAGAGCCAGCTGTTTGGTTATCAGATAGCCACACCATTCAGGAAGGCTATGTTATGATTTCCACCTATATATTAATTGGTAGATACACATGTCAAAATAATTAGAAATCTGATTATTTAAAAGCAATATTAGATAAGAAAATGTACATATATAAATCTCCTGGTTTCCAACTTTAATATGAATGCTTTATTAATATATAGCAATGGATAAGCTATGTATTATTGCATATTTGTACGTCCTTATACTGTATATAGTTTCCAATTTTAGTGTGAAGGTTTTACAAATATAATTTGTAAATCCTAGTTTTCGATTTTGATATGAATGCTTTATTAATATATAGCAATGGACAAACTATGTATTATTGCATATTTGTACATTCTCATATCACATATTTGCCAACTTGAGTGTAGGGCTTTATAAATCTATAGCAACAGATAATTTGGGTATTTTATATTTACTTGTCTTTACATCATATTCATTTCAAGGCAACAACATAAATTAGATAGGAATATGCACATTTCCTGGTTTTTATGAATTCTAACTTTAAGGCTTTATTAATGCATAATAATAAATAAAGCGCACACTATTGTATAGTTGTATGTCGCTACATTACCTTACAGTATATATTTTGTGTTTAGATATTGCCTAACATATAAAATAAAATGCTTTCATAATATAAATTATATAAAGTCTTTAATGGTAGGATGTTGCACTAAGGAAGTAGATAGTAGGCTATATGTATATTTCACATAGATATATTTTATACAATTTCTATAGGTGTTCGCTGCACATGTATAATAGTCAGTATAGTACCCAGACATTTCTGTACTAGATTATTTTAAGCATTATATGTAACTTGATCATGTAAATGTTAAAGTAGTAGGACTGTCAACTTGCATTGTAGATAAAATTATCAGTAGGAGCAGTTCCTAGAGTTCTTGAGTGTCGAATTTTATTTGAAAGAATGGTAGTTTTAGTAATATTTAATTCGAGTGTCTACCTTTAAAATGTTTAATTGGTTAATAGGTTTTAACATGTGACAATCATATAAAGACGGGATTTTTAAAGTTTTTGAAATCTAACGGTCTGACGAAGCTTTATGTGAAAGCGCTTACTTGATGCATGCAAATTAAAATCAGAACGTATTTTACATAACCGGAGTATCGCTCATTTTGCATACTTTTTTATACTGGATTTGTTGCGGTGCTCTGGTTGCCTCTTAGCCATTTTATTTGGACTTTTTTGTATTACAGTACTCGTGAGCCAAGAGGTATTTACTCTGCTGGGAGTGTTTATATATTCTGACACAATATGGATAGTATTTAGACATTTTTGTTCTCTGTTTTTATAATAAAAAAATCATACAGTGGGAGAGAAGAAATGCAAACATAAAAAAAAGTGGGAGGAAGATGGCTGGGAATTACCGAAATTTTAATTACAAATACTTAGCTCCTAAGTAAAGCAGACAGAGACAAACAACTAAAAGCTGAATAACAAAAAAGTGCTGGAAAAATGATGCATGAAAATAAATTTAGATAGCTGTATGAACAGACAAATAGGAAGCATGTTCGTGTATCCATGAAAGTATAGTTAGTTGTCTGTGAGACTGGAGAAACAAGAAGCAAGTTCTTGCATCCTTTACTCCAGAGCAAAACCTTCATCTGGTTAGTATAATATCAGCAAGATCCACTGATTCTGATGCACTGTTTTACCTATTGTCAAGATCACTATCATTTAACGATTTATTAAGAATGACATCTTGTTGTGTAACCACTTAAAATATTGGGACTCACAATGACTGAAAATCCAAACTTACATATACTACATCAAAGTCTGAATATTCCCTTTCTTCCAAGGTATGGCAGTAGTGGAGTTGGAACATATAAATTTGGAAGGGTCTTGACCCCACATTTGGGGGTGCAGCAGGGCTTACACCCCTGCAAACATGTTTAAAGGACAAAATCAATGTTCCATATTCACAATTTTCCTGTATTTCAGCCATTTTTTACCATTTTGAAAATTAGCTTTGCAATCCCTGATGTTTCAATATGTCAAGTTGATAAAAAAGGTACTAATGCTACAAGCTTTGTCCATTGCAGAAAACACTTTTCCACACCCACTATGTAGTACCATTAGAAAAGGCCACTTTTATAACTTATTTAGTACACAAAAGCAGAGTCCTGTTACCAGTACCAGTTCCATGTGTCATTAGACAGGGTAACCCGTGTCCATTCATTAGTGCACCAAAGCAGGGTCCAGTTACAGTACCAGTGCCATGTGCCATTAGACAAGGTTAGTCATGTCTCTTCATTAGTGCACCAAAGCAGAGTCCAGTTACCAGTACCAGTGCTGTGTGCCATTAGACAGGGTCACTGATATCTCATCAGTAATGCAACAAAGAAAGGGTTGCTAAACCCTCTTTCACTGTGTTTTGCCATTACCCAGCGTTACTAACATAACATGGTTAGTGTACCATTCCAGCATCCCCTTTTTTCACTGTGCCTTATCAAAAAATATTGACAAAATACTGTCCAGCATTACATTATGATGTGTCTCTAAGAAACAAACACTGATATCATGACAATTGTATCATGTGCAGGAGTACCCACTGTCTGACTGTGCATTAGTATTAGATGTCATTTTACTGGTTATTATATCATATAATTTATGCACCCTAGACAGGGTCATTAATGCCATATGACCTGTGCAATAAAGGATTTCTGCTTTTCTTCCTGAGGTCTGCCAATGGCAGACCCACTAAATTTGACTTCACTCATACACTAGAGGAAGGGTCATCCTGTTCTTCTTCCTATACTTAATTAGTGTTACTGGTATCACCTGATTATTGTATCATGGATGCAGTGGGCCTTTATTCCACCACACAGAGATGAAAGAAAGGCTAGTCATATCATTAGATCGAGTAATGAGAGTTGATTTATTGATTACATCTATCACAGAGTTGTGCTGATCAAAAATCACTTATTTCAAGAGATCAGGTACACTGGGGGGACACATACATGGTAGCATGCTCTTAGGGAAATGTTTTATTTATTTTAATATCATTTTTTTTTGTTTAGTTTTCAGTGTGTGCACTTTTACAAATGGGAGTATTAGACGTATACAGTGTCAACAGGAAATGCTTTTGATTTGACTATTTCAATAGCTGGTTTAAGTGAGTTTGGACTTTTGATGAGTTCATCAGATTAACACTAATTGAAAACACTCGTATGAATCACTGTCCTGGTTGTTTAGGCGAACTATAGCTATCATATGGATGGATACTATAAATGCTGGCCTGGTAACCATTTAAAATGTAAAGATTCTGGAAATACTAAAACAGAATAAGGGAAAAAAGGACTTATAACTCTAAGATTGTCTTTTCTCTGAATATTAACTGTTCTCCAAGATGTGACAATGTTTTAAATAGTTTATATAAATTTGGGGGGGGGCAGAGGACGGTTGACACTGCAAAAAAAAATAATTTTTTAAGGGAGAGGATTGATGTTTGATAGTCGCTCTCCTACTATCTTTCTGGTGATTTTTGGGGGGTGTTTGAGGCACAGCAATCCCCCTCTTTACCATTCATAGTTTTGTGTGATAATGCAGAATAATGCAGTTTTCAGAGATCAAGGCCAGCAACTCAAATGTGTGTTTGCTTGTGTGAGTAGCTTTACTTCCCTCTTCTTCATCACCCTCACCATCTCTCACTTCCTCCAGAAAAAGTAATAACACAAGCAGACAGAGATAAGTCTGTGTAATATGCTGGAATGTGTCATTAAGTGTTTTAGCTTTTTAGCAGTATGATAATGCTGACCACTTTTTGGGTGACCTTGAAGATATATTTTCAGAATGTTAAGTCTAAGGCTCTGTACTATACTAATAATGCCTCAGATGATGTCAAAGAAATGATGCTTGCTAGCCTTCCCTACATACTGAGTTTGTCACACTCTCTCTCGTTCTCTCTCACACACACACACACACACACACACACACACACACACACACACACACACACACACACACACACACACACACACACACACACACACACACACACACACACACACACACAAGAAATCTGGACAAAGCCATAAATAATCTGGAGGTCAAAGGCCCAAAAATAGGGACAGTTTTTAAATATTACTCTTACAAACTTAGAAAGTTGATAGAATAACAGGTTTTGTGTTAGCATGAATTTTCTGAACGCTATGAAGTCTGAAACTGAAATACCTGTCATTAATTTCTGACTTCAGTTTTTAATGACTTGTCAGTTTTAAAACTTCGAATGTTCTAATATTGACCCGTTTTAATCGAACGCTAAAAATAGCGAACCTGCAGAACATCAAATTCTTTCCTAGAGAAAGAATTTGGTTGGCCGGTTCTATGGCTTTGCTATTTTCAGCGCTGTGGTGGAGATTTACGGGTCGGGTTCAGGTAAGTGTGCGATTGTGTGCTTGTTAGGATTAGGGCACGGGTTAGCTGAGTTAGGGTTAGGGCACGGGTTAGGTGAATTAGGTTTCATAGATTCATAGGTTGGTACTAGGCTAACAGCCCTAGGGCCTATACAAGTCTAGCCATAACAATTCCCTAGCTATTTCTTCCCACACAATTTACTTCTCTGGACCCCTGTCTAGCAGGGCGACTGATGTGATCCCCGGGGAGAATTTCCTTTCTCCCATCCAATCGTCAAGGTTCCTTTTGAAGAGGGCCAAAGAGGCACTCTGCTTGACATGTATGGGCAATCTATTCCAGAGTCTAGGGAGTCTCTGGGTCAGGAACCTATCCCTCCAGCATGTTTTGTTTACTGTGATGACAAGGTTTAAGTCCCTGGAGCATGTGGTTCTGAGGGATTGGGATTTCTTTAAGTGTAGCATGTCCAACAGCTCTGGGTTAGACATGGCCTTGTATGTTAAGCAGAGATCGCCTCTGAGTAGATGATATGCAACAGAGTATAGCTGGAGTTTTTTAAGGTGGTCAGCATAGGGCATCTGCTTTAGGCCTGTGATTCTTTTAGTGAGGTATTTCTGCGGTCTTTCCAGTTGTTGCAGATGTCTTGAGAGGTACATACCAAATGGGGCGATGTATTCTATAATGGGTCTAATGAGGGATGAGTACAGTGGGACAATGACCTCCTTTTTTCTGGATGAAAAGCCCTTAGTGATGAGGTGTGCCACATAGAAGGATTTCCTGACTGTTGTGGCGATGTGGTTATCGAAGCTGAGACCACTGTCCACCTGTGTCCCTAAGTCTCTTAACACACTTCCGGTGTTTAGTGTACTGCCACCTATATGGTAATTCACGGGTATATGTTTTTTCCCAAAGGAGATAACTATACATTTCTTGGCAGTGAAGTTGAGCCCATGGCTCTGGCACAAAGCATCTGTTTCTGTAAGGCCCTTTTGTAGAGTATCCACATCATTTGGGGATTCAATAATGGCTCCCAGTTTGCAGTCATCTGCGAACTTTGTTAGTGTTGGCCTGTACTTCAGGGAAGTAGATGCCAAACAAGAGCGGTCCCAGCACTGAACCCTGAGGTACTCCACTTATCACTTGTCTGGAGCTGGATTTGGAGTAGGCTACTTTTATAGTGTGGGTTCTATCAGTAAGCCAGTTAGCAACCCATTGGGTGATGTAGGGATTAATGCCCAGCTTAGTAAATCTATCTATGATTCCAGAGTGGGGGATGGTGTCAAAGGCCTTGGCAAGGCCTAGATAGGCTGTGTGAACCACCTTACCCTTGTCCATGGCTCTGGAGACTGATTCAAAGCAGTCAACCAGATTCAGGAGACAAGATCGGCCCTTCACGAACCCAAACTGGGTGGGTTCCAGTGTTTGAAGGTTGCCAATGTCTTTGTCTATAAGTTCCATGATAATACGCTCCACAGCCTTGCAGATAAGGCTCATCAGACTGATGGGATGGTAGTTTCCTGGATCCAAGGTGGATCCCCCCTTGTGGAGTGGGATAACTGTAGCTCTGCGCCACTCAGTGAGCATGAAACCTGAGTTGAGGCTATGATTAAACATGACACTTAGGTGAGGTGCCAGTTCATATTGTAGTTCATTTAGTACACAGCCCGGGATGTCATCTGGTCCCATGGATGCTGTATTCTTAGCTTTGGAGAGTGTGTTTTTTACCTGTGTGGCTGTTATTACCGGAATTTGGCAATCTTCTGGTATTGAGATGGACCATTTAGGAGGTGAGAGGGGGGTGACGTTGGCACTGAATAGATCTGCTAGGATATTGGCAATATCCTTGGGATCAGTATATTTAATGCCATTCTGTTTTAGCTCAGAGCAGATCTGAGCATTGACATTTAGATTCTTGACATAGTTATAGAATGCTTTGTGGTTGTCTTTGGAATCTTTGGCAATTTTATTTTCGTAACTAGCTTTGGAGGATTTTATGAGAGATCTCAGTTTCTTACTGAGGCTGGTAAGGGAGTTTTTTGCATCCTGGGATTTTCCTCTTTTCTGCAACAGTTTCAGGGCAGGTTAAGTGAGTTAGGGTTAGGGCGCGGGTTAGGTGAGTGTGCAATAGTGACGGACCTCAGGGTTAGGGCACGGGTTAAGGTAAGTGGATAGATAATAGTGTATGTATAGTTTAGTGTAGGTTAGTTGTAGGATTATAAGTGTATGTGTGTGTATTGATGTTTTTTAGGTGTGCTTGTGTTGTGTGTATGTGTTTCATAATAGCAAATTTTTTCCCAAGGAAAAAATTCACTGTTCTGAATGTTCGATATTATGTGGTTTACATATTTTAGGTTCAATGACATAGCGTTCGCTATTTTCATCTTTTGATAATGTGATATAAATGCGATTGGCCAGATAACCACAATTTTATGAAAAAACAGACCTAAAATATGAGGTAAAAATCTGGACATTCTGTGAAAATCTGTACAATTGAGAGGTATGAGTCTCACACATACATATGAAGACACTAACAAGATACTAATAACATACTTAATCAGAGTGTACCAAACTACAAAACATTATAGATAAGCAATGTCATGAAAGCCAACATTTAGTTAGAAAAGAGAAAACTAGAAAACAGAGTTCCTCTGCACTATGTGATACAGAATGGTGAAGAATTCAGCATACCTTATGCAGGAATAGATGTTTTAATAGTAAGAAGCAAGTCATAACTATTTTGCCAAGCATGGCATTACTAAAACAAAATATTAGCATGCAGTCACTGTCATCTGATGAAGATACTGATGGAATCATTGCTTACTTGTGGATTCAATAATTATTTTAAAGCTTCAACAGCTCCAGAATAGCCATTGCAAGACTCAGCAGCTAGCAGGTAAGTACATTTTAGATTAATATCACAGAGTGCCTAAACAAAATCAAGTCCCATGACACCCTGCATGCAGCCCCACCACCAAGATATTAATAATTGCATTAAAGAACAACAGATATTTAAGCAATAACCCACATCTGGGTGTGGGTGATGCTAGATTTACCCATGGTTGGTGTGGTTTGGTCACGAGGGCGAAGCAAACAAAGACAACCATGGGTAAATCTAGCATTACCCACACCCAGATGTGGGTTATTGCTATTACACAATGATATTATTTAAGAAAAAGAATACTTACTTTTCTTAAATAATGTCTTTGTATAACGGTGGCGTGCTGTCCTACCGCCACTGGACATCTCATAGTTGATTTAGCTGATGTACAGCGCATGCATTTGGGACTTGCATTCCTATGTATACCCAGTACATCAGTGCTTGGGGAAATCTTTTTTTTTTAAATTTAAAATAAAAAAAAAAAAAAAAAAAGTTTGGGGCAGTTAGGAGAGAGACTGAATAGAGGAAATACAAGGGAAATCAGGTACGTGTCTTTAATTTTAAATAACGTACCTGATTTTCCTCGTATTTTCTCCATACTACGTCTCATATGTCCAGAGTCCGGACTACATATTTATTTATTTTTTATTTTATAAAATAAAAACTGACAGAATATATCAATGGAAAAATGTCCGGGTGACCGGACCTTTTTCCGTTGATAAAGTCTGAGATTTACAATGGGAACGCTGGTTGAGCTGGCCAATCAGCGTGCTCGTTTTAGAATATTAATGGCCAGTCATTGTATAATTATGTATACTATACTAGTATAGACTATAGATGGGGGACATCTTGTATCATACATAATCATTTATTTGGAGGTATATAAATGTTAAAACATACATAAAGCAATAAAAATACATTAGAAACATGTATTATATTTTACCCGCAACAATACTACTCAGTATTTACTAACATTCCATGAACCAAACTCATTTCATTTGTGCATTTTCAAAATAATTCTGCCAAGTCTGGATTGTTTTTTGTCAAGCCTATGATGTAGTTGCAGATGCTTCTAAGGTCACAATCATGTGGATTCTGTGGATTCATGTGGAAAATGCTTCTGGAGCATTTCTCCCCGGGCCTCCGCTGAAAATAGGATCTGTGGAACCTAGTCGGACTTTCCCGGTCAACAAATGTTAAATAAATAAAAAATAAATAAATAAAAATGTGCATTTTCTCATACATGAGGAGGTGGCTGATTTGTGGTCAGTATCACAATACATGGGTGAATCACACTTGGAATGGTTTCAATTTGACATGCTTGTGAGAAATCCACGTCTAGACCATCCATAACTTTCAGGTTTCAATCAGTAATCGAGACAATTATGAAAACAGCCCAGTTTGATATATGTGCTTCCTATGGTTCTACTTAATTTATTGTAAGGTGAATAAAGTTAACGTGAAAATAATCAACAAAAAGGTCTTAAACCCAAAATACTGACAAAATCAGTATTATACCAGTGAAAGGAATATGTTCCTTCCATACTGCAGTATGACAGTAGTGTTGGAATACTTAATTAACAAAGTGTGTGTGAGGAATGTAGCGTGGCTTGCCCCTCTGTAAAAACATGGGTCTTCGATGTGTTTAGTTTCTATCGGCTGTTCTGCTTTAGAACTTTTTTGTCGACTATTGTCAGATCAACTTTATTCATATTAGATTAATCTAACTAGATACACTTTCTAGGCCTTCTTAAAAATAGATTTGCTTTGACAATGTAAGGACTTTGATGCATTGGCATGTCCACTGACAACAGCTATCTGTCAACTAGATTGCGGATTTTGACTGCCTACTCTGGTTTTAACATTGGAAATGTCTTTGTAGAATTAATGTTTTTGGGGAATAGCATAAATAAAATGTATTTTAATGGTATCTAAAAATATTTTTCTTCAGCAAAATTAAATGCATTGAATTCCTTAACTGCATCATCATCACCACCACCTGCTGGATGAAGGAAAGTTGCAACTTAAACTTGTTTGTTTTTTATCAGATCATATTAAAGCAATGTTTAAAGATACATGTCTGCACCTATTGCTTCCTGCTGTGTTCCAAGTTACTTTGAGGAGCCAGTGATGCTGTTGGCATAAATGGTAAATTGGACTCCATGCCAAATATTCAGCAGTTTTTACTAAAAAGGAAATGGTAGATATTTTCAAAAACTCCAGGCCTATACTTTACAATATTTCTCTCTGCCTTCACAAATTGCTGAATGCAGGTTGGTCAATTAGTGTGAGAGAAAAAAATATATATTCAGTGATACGAGATCTTTCTCATTACACTATACCATCAGTGGCTCATCATTACCTTGTCTCTGACTATGATGTCAGCATGATGTCAGACCTAACCACTCTGGAATTCTTCTTAGCAGCCCATGCATTACATTAGCAAAGGAACTCAATACATGTACGTGCGCTCACGAGTGTGCACACACACACACACACACACACACACACACACACACACACACACACACATTTAGCTGTACCAACATACTTTAATGCGGCCAAACACACGCATACACACATTCACACAGTATCATTCCCACTCCAAGAAACATGGGTCTATATTATGTGATTGAAAAACATGTTCATCGAACACGTTTTCATCGACACATAAACAGTGAAAACACTAATCACCGAATAGCCACCTCAGTGAATTTTTTTCCCCAGGGGAAAAAAAATCACTTGGCCAAAGAAAAAAAAAAAAACTTTCAAACCCTACACAGTGGGGGGCCCACACCCCACGATGTGGGGGCTGTGCCCTCCACTCACCCCTAACTAAATATACCAACTCCAAGATTGCACTACAATGGGGAAAAGGGCAAATCCCTGAAAATGGCCATGTCAGGAAGACCAATCAGTGTTTTATGGATTGGATTAAGGAACGTCTGTATTGTATTTATAACTGCGATATTAGAAATGCACTAGGAGAAACACGTAGCAAATGAAGGAATTATGCATGCGTTTAAATTTTTTCTTATTGAAAAATGTCAAACTACAGTTAGAGGGGTGATATTAAAACACAGACGGAATGTTTTGAGATTAAATGGATTCTTATATTGGCAGCTAACAGGGGAAAGAGACTCAATTAATATGTTCCTTTAAGACCTGCTTTGAAATCACGGGCTATGTAGCAATGATAAATTAAGTAACTGCTCAATTAATTATATTGCATTTATATGTGCTTTTTCTACAAAAAATTAAGATCTGATGAAGCACCCAGTGTAGGTGCGAAAGTGCTCAACTATTCTGTTTATTTTTTGTATCTATTTTTATTGTTTTTTTTGTTTGTTTGTTTTATTGATGTGTGTGCCTTAAAGAGGTTCATACATTCTGCTCAGCTGCTTTTTGTGTTTTTTTCTGGATCTTTCTTAAAATGTTTATGCAATGTATTAAGTGGAAATAACTATAACATAGTGCTACTATTATGTCATAACACATCGCATCGTCATTTTATTACTTGTGCACAGATTGCACAACAAATGACCTCATTTTAATTCAGTTTCCTTCTAGTGATCATGCTAAGTAGAAGCCTAACCTCTTTTTGTGCATTCCTGTCTTAATTATTCACCCAGTTCCACACACACACAAATCCATAAAAGCACCCTCCCCCTTTTCTGGCTATCAACCTTTCCTTTTACCTCCCCTCCCTTCCCTGTTTGGTTGCCACTAGACTCAGGTTTTCGTTCTTATACCTTATAAACTGAGCAGTATTATATCATATGCCCTTCAGTTCTGCACTGCTCTGTTCTCACACCCAGCTCTTCCACACAACTCATTAATGCACTTAATGCCATCTTTTCTCCATGTTAGCCACCTCAGTTATTCTTGAAGTGCATATTTTTAACTTTTTTTTAGTTCCATTTCCTTTCATCCTCTTGCAATTGTTTTCTAAGTCACTCCACAATCACTAATAGTTCCTCCTCCTGCCACATACACCAGACCTGCTTTTTGTTTTCCTCTTGCAGGCCGCATACACCAGACCTGCTTTTTGTTTTCCTCTTGCAGGCCACATACACCAGACCTGCTTTTTGTTTTCCTCTTGCAGGCCACATACACCAGACCTGCTTTTTGTTTTCCTCTTGCAGGCCACATACACCAGACCTGCTTTTTGTTTTCCTCTTGCAGGC
This sequence comes from Protopterus annectens, assembly GCF_019279795.1. NCBI lineage: Eukaryota > Metazoa > Chordata > Ceratodontiformes > Protopteridae > Protopterus > Protopterus annectens. The sequence continues at coordinate 61,501,889 of NC_056743.1, read as the reverse complement.
CACATACACCAGACCTGCTTTTTGTTTTCCTCTTGCAGGCCACATACACCAGACCTGCTTTTTGTTTTCCTCTTGCAGGCCACATACACCAGACCTGCTTTTTGTTTTCCTCTTGCAGGCCACATACACCAGACCTGCTTTTTGTTTTCCTCTTGCAGGCCACATACACCAGACCTGCTTTTTGTTTTCCTCTTGCAGTGGGAATAAATATCACACCTAGCTTTCTTTAAACATGCTGCTGTACATCTCTTCCCTGGTATCCTGCAGTCTACCCAGTTGTTCTTACTCTGCAGTACTATTACACGCATAACTTTGTTTCTTTTGCCTCTCCTCATCTGCAGCAAGCTACTCAACTCATTATCATTCTACCCTTACTCTTTTTGGTGTTTTATATCCTTGGTGAAGTAACCTCCAATGCAAGTCAAAAACTGGGCCAGTGCTCCTTAACCCTTTCTAAATCTCCTATAACCCTCCCACGCTTTCTACTTAAGCCAGCTCTCACTTTCTGTCCCTCATTGTTATTTAAGCTTCTCCATCTCCATATCTGTCTCTTAAGTAGATATTTTCACTTTTTATTTCTTGTCCTCTTTCCTCCTTGCATATTGCATCCATTCCCTCCGGAAATTTTTCCTTCCTCACCCCCTTTCCTTTGTAGTTTTCCAACTATTCCAGTATACATCAAACAATCCCCCATTATTGAACTATACTCGTTTTGTAAACTTTCAGTAAGCCTCAGTTTTCCTTCACTTCCTTTTCCCAAAATGCTTCCCTATAATTCAGTCCTCTTCTTTTTCACTTCAATATTATTTCTCCAAAAATCCCATCTTCTTCTTTCCAAATACCTCTTTCATCATGCCCTGCTGTACCTTCTCACTGATTACTGGTATTTTACTGCTGTAATTGATGAATTCCTTCACTTTGGGATCCTGTTTAGTGACCTTACAGCTATAAAAGTTATGTCTGCCCTCTAGTGGGAATAGAAAGTCGCCTGGTCTCTTCTGAGCTTGAAAATCTGAAAGGAAACCATAGACTGTGCTGTTGTGGCTGGCCAATGGACCATTCTACATGTTCACTGATTTTTTTGTGCTTGCTGAAATTTGAGTGTATCTGCTTCAATCCAGCACCATCTAGGCTAAAAACGGTACTCTAGATTGCTGAATTGCACTTTTTTGTTATTCCAAAGTGCTGTTGCTGTTATATTCATAGCTCTCAACCTTCCATCTCCAAAATGAGAAACATTCGCCTTCATAATGTGGAACAAATGGGCAAAATGTGGAACACATACTAATGGCTTACTAACAACTTCAACTAGGAAGGTCATAGGATGGTTAAAATATGCTGGTTTTACTTATAAAGAAGATCTTTTAATAAATTAATATGATTAATTTCTATTTATCACGGATTTCACTTAAAAAAATTCCTACCATTGAATGTGTGACAGACCGTTTCAATGTGGAACTTTGAGGAACTTCAAGGAACATAAATTTTTAAGACCCCAAATGAGGTACATTCCTCGTAATGAGGTACACTTGAGAGGTATGGTTATATTTGTGCTCTGTTTATGGACTTTCTGCCATCTTATATTCTACTACTCTATGTACCATTTATCAATCACCCTGTCTAGAACTTTCATGCAATGTGATATGAGTCTGATGCCTCTGTACTGCCCACAGTTGTGGATGTCCCCTTTGTTCTTGTGCACTGGCACGAGTATGCTTATTCTCCAGTCATCTGGGATATGCCTTTCTCTTCACACAGCTGAAAGTACCCTCAGGAGCCATTTTTCCCCTATCTCACCAAACATCTTTATCATAAGTGCTGTGACTTTATTTTTGCCTGCTGCTTTCCCTGACTTCATTTTCCGTAGTGTTATTCTTACTTCTTCTAGGGTGGGCTCTTCTTCTCTCATCGTAGGCTGTTTCTGGGGTAGTACAGCTTCTGTGGGCTTTGCTTCATTCAGAAGCTGCTGGAAATACTCCTTTCATCTGCCTTTGATGACCTGTGGAGTGGTGAGCAGGTTGCTGCTGGCATCCCTTATGAAGGGTGTCTGACTATCTTCTTTATCTTTCTGTCTTTGCTTTACAACCTGAGATAGTTTCTTTGTACCAGCTAATGAGTCACTGTCCAGAAGCTGGTAGAGTCCCTGTGATGCCCTGTTCTTTGATATTGCAGCTCCTTTCTTAGTTTCGTTGTTAGCCAACACGTATCCCTTCCTAGCCTGGTCGGTATTCTCTATCTCCCACTTTTTTCTGCACTCCTTTCTTTTGATTACTTCCTGGACTTCTGCATTCCACCACCAGCTTTCCTTATGTACCTTATTTCCATACCTGACTCGACCACATATCTGTTCTGTAGCCCCCACACATGCTGTTTTGAGGAGCTGCCATTCTTCTTCTTCAACGCCACCTATTTCCTCCTCTTCTTGAGGTTCTATATCCCTGAGTAATTCCTTGTACTGTTGTATTTTCTCTCCAATCAACTTCCACATCTTCAGCCTGGTCTCTGTTGAGCTCAGAGCCTTCTCTGACCACTGCTCACAGCTGATTGTGGCAACCAGTGTTTATGCAGTGGACTGACTGTTTCATTGGGGATGGTTTTGCAATTATTGATTCTACCCCAGTGCCTTTTCCTTACTAGGAGGATGTCTACTTGAGTTGCATGTTGGCCATTCTTGTATGCGATCTTGTGACTGTCTCTCTTTCTGAACCATGTGTTGGCTACTATCAAGCCATTTGACAGACAAAACTCTAGAATGGCCTCTCCTTCTTTATTCCTGTTGCCCCACCCATGTGGATCCAGGCAGTCCTCGTATCCTGTTCTCTCTCCTGATATGTGCATTTAAGTCACCCATTATCAACACCAATTCATGTTGTTCCACCTTATCTAGTAGGTCCTGCAAATGCTGTCTGAATGCATTCTTCCTCACTATCACAACCCGGCTGTGGTGCATAGGTTAAGATTATGAATACTGCCTTATCATTACACTGGAGTCTGATTTCCATGAGTTTGTCACTAATTCTAATGATATCCCTCAATGCCTTCTGAACCTTCTCTCTTACCATAATTCCCACACCATTTCTAGCCTGTCTCCCCCTCCTAAGCAGCTGACTCTGGATCACAAGCCAAATGGCTTTGCTGCTAGGATTGTCAACTGTCCAGAATTTTTCTGAACAGTCCAGAATTAAGGGACACTGTCACTAACATTGAAGAACACAAGAATATGCTTGACTGAGCACAGTAATATTGTATGACAATCCCCTCAATGGGAGGTTAACTTTTATTCTGCATGCATGTTGCTTTCATGTACATATCCAGAATTTTTGACAGGAAAAGTTGGCAACGCCATTTGCAGCACTTCCCTTCCATCTTGTCTCTTGGATACATAGAATGTCCAGCCTCCTCTGTATCATCATGTCATCCACTTCCAAGTTGTGTCTTGTCAGTGAACCTACAGTAAGTGTAGCAATTCTCAGTTCATGTTTGGCAGGTTGATTGGTTTTCCATCCAGCTTTCGCTCAACAGATCTCTCCCAGGTAAACCAGGCTGGGCAACTAGACATGGCCGGCCAGTAGCTTATTGACTCAATTCGAGTTCCAGTTTGGATTTAGATCAGGATGTAGCACAGATAGTTGAGAAGAAGCTAGAGATGAGGAAAGATTCCAACCAGGCATTCCTAGAGTTGGAGAAAGCATATGACAAGGTCCCAAGAAAGCTGATCTGGGCAGTACTGCAGTGGTTTAATGTCCCAGAAACATTGGTAGAATTAGTGCAGGCTATGTAAAAGGCCTCAATTACTCCCAGAGGGGTTCCCAATGGGAGTGGGTGTACACCAGAGTTCATTTCTGAGCCCACTGCTGTTCATACTGGTGATGGACTGCATTAGCAAACAGGTTGGAGGGGACAGATCAACAAAGTTGCTGTATGCAGATGATGTGGCATTATAAGCAGACTCTGAGCAAAACCGCCAGTAAAGTATAAAACAATGGAATGCAAGACTGAAGGCACATGGGATGAAACTATGCACAGATAAGACAGCGATAATGTCAACAAACTGGGGAAATAAGAAGAAGCTGAGAATTGAGATAGAAGGGAAGATGGAACAGGTAAATAGCTTCAAGTATCTGGGAGGGGTTGCTGAGGAGAAGGGAAGTCTGAATGAAGAGGTCAAAGCTAGAATCAAAGGGGCTGCAGCCAACTGGCATAAAGTGTCAGGTGTAGTGTATGACAGAAGAATGCCAAAGAAGCTGAAAAGTAAGGTGTAGAAGGCAGTGGTGCAACCAGTACTACTGTAGGGTACAGAAATCTGGGCAGTAAAGGCAGAACAGATGAAGAAGATAGAGGTGATAGAAATGAAGTGCCTGAAAAGGTGATAGGATGCAGTCTGTGGGACAGACGAAGAACTGATGACATAAGAGCAGAAGTCAAAGTAGCTTCAATTGCAGAAAAGATCAAAGAGAACAGATTACAGTGGTTTGGAGACATGCAGAAAAGCAGAAGACAATGTGGTGAAGAAGATTTGGGACAAACAGGAAGAAAGTAAGAGGAAACAAGGATGTCCAGCAAAGAGGTGGGTGGATGGATTATGTGAAAGAAAATTTACAAAAATCAGGAATGAGTCTCGAAGAAGGCAGGATCATGGCACTGAATTGACAGAGATGGTGACAATTAACACAATTACCTGACCCCATGAAGAAAATGGGAAAAAGGGGGTTGATGATGATGATGATGGTGATGATGATGATGATGATGATGATGATGATGATGATGATGACTACCGACTTTTTGCACTTTTTTCATACATTAAAGATTAAGTTGTATTTCATGGAATTATTTGCTGTTTCCTCACTTTTACATTTAATTCTTTGTGTTTACTTGTATTTTGCTGTTGTAATTACTGAATTTCCTGTATTTTGGGTTTCTTTTTAAGTGATTTTACAGTTAGGAAAGTTAGGTCTGAACTCTAGTCGAAGTATAGACTAGTCTGGGCCCTTCTGAGCTTGGGAATTACTGATAAAACCTTAGAGTGTGTTGATGCGATTGGCCAGAGGGCTATTTTACTTGGCTTTTGCTTCTGTGTGCCTATATAAAGTCATCACATTTTCATAACACTTGGCTCATTTACACAGAGTTTACTAATGATTGGCAACCACACAATTGAGCTTTGAGTATAATTGCTTCAATACCATCCAATCAGATAAGTGCTCCATATTGCTGAATTGCACATTTTCTTATCATAGCCCTGCATTATTTGCTGTGTTTCTGCATGTATTCATATTTTAATGTTCTGTTATTAACTGCTGGGTTTCTGCACTTCTGCATTTAATTAAAAATATTTGCTGGTAGTTTACTTGCTGTGTTCCTGCCCTTTAGCTTCCCATTCTGTGATTTTATAGTTGGAAAAGTTAGCTCTGTACTCTAGTGGGAGTAGAGAATAGTCTTGTCTCTTCTGAGCTTGGAAATCACGTGAAGAAACCTTAGAATGTGTTTGCGTGGTTGACCAGTGGGCTATTTTGCTTGTTGTTTTGTTTTGTTTGTTTTAGAGTTTCTGTGCCTGTATAAAGTTATGTTTGTGTGATGCTACTCGTAAAGTTATGTTTGTGTGATGCTACTCGTAAAGTTATGTTTGTGTGATGCTACTCATCATGCTGTGGAGGTTACTAGTGCCCAATATATATGCAGGTGATTAGACTCCATCTTCCTTTACAAAACAAAAAAAAAAGCATTCTCCAATACTTCCTAAGTATATGGCTGAATGACGAGCATCTTTTTCATACAGGAGCATTGCCCTGTGAGATTACACTTTGACTGCATTTCTTAGCTAAACAACACCTAAACAAAACTGCTATAAACCCCCATATTACCCTTGTTACTGTGGTTTGCTTCAACAGTATTGTCTTAGACATTGTAGTTTAACAGAAATAGGACCACAACAAACTTATTCTAGACCTTTTCTGTTACAACCCTCCTTGTAATCTGCAGAGTAAACATCTGAAACCATTGATAAGCAATTTCCTCATGTCTCTCCAGCCAAATTGGTGGACATGAGCATCCTGGGACAATGTAGCAATTGTCTTATGCCTATAATTCAAAAGTAAACAATATCCGCATATAAACAGAAAAAAACGCTTTTTCAGGGGTGCAAGCCCCCATGCACCCCCACACCCCCTGCTAATTGTATATACCAACTCTGAGATTGCACTACAGTGTGGAAAAGGGCAAATTTCTGGATCCCTACTGTAATGCAATCTCAGTAAAAACAGTTTGACAGACTGAATTGTCGATCATATCGTCTCGACCATATGGGTTTCGACAATCTGTCCATTTGATCATTTGACAGGAACCCCATCTCTGGCTATATGAGGAGAGATACAATGGAGCTCTCAGACTATTTCCTAGGCTGGTATGAGCCTAACATTGAACAGCGTTCTACCTTCTGCATGGATAATGCTGCAATATGGGCAGAAAATAATTTTACAACTGGATTTGTTTTTGTTATTATTCAAAGGAGCTACAATATTTATCAACTTGGAAGAATACAGTTGCAGATCACCCTGCTTCATCAGAATTGTCTGCACCTACCCCATTTAGGCACAGAAATATTGGCTAAAACATTTTTAACCCCATTGCCTTTTTGGCAATGCCATTTCAATAAATCTTCCAACATAAAAAAAAAAAATCCCACTTCATGCAAACTATGCTCACCCTTGAGACTGTAGACATGTGTGTGGTTACAGAAGCATGGTTCAAAGCCATCCAAAGCACCCTGTCAGTACAAGGCTAATGTGCCTTCCACAGATTTAGACCAGCTACTGCACGGAATGGGAAAAAGATGAAGGTGTCTGAATATTGATTAACAACTGTTGCACCTCAAGACTGGTCAAGCAGTATTATGCACTTGAGCACTTCCATCCCCATAAGTAAAGGTCCATACCATCCATGTCCATAAGTAAAGGTCCATACCATCTATGACCATAATTAAAGATCCATAACATATCATTGCAAGTTATAGGTGCTTATAACTCCCCTGACTATCACTAGTAAGCACTCTCCAAGGCAAAAGATAATATGTGTATATATATATATATATATATATATATATATATATATATAAAGAGAGAGAGAGAGAGAGACCCTGATAATATCCTGGGATGCCTCTTGAATAGCTTGAAACATGACATATCAAACCCTCTAAAAATCACAGTTCAGTCTTATCATCCTAACTAGCTTCAAGCCTACTGAATGAAGAACTGCATCAGTTATCCCACTGCACCAGGGTAGACCATCTACTGACTCAGGTAAATACAGACCATTAAGTCTGATTAGTCTCATATGTAAAGCCATGAAAGGAATTATCATGAATACTATAAAAAAAACATAGGAAACATTCAGGCACTGGATCCAACTCAACTTTATTTTGTCATACAGATTGCACTTGCTCATCTGGTGGACTTTTTCCAGAAAGTCATCAAAGCAGTGAATATGGAAAACATTGCTCCCCATTTGGGTGTTGTTCACAATCAACAAACTAGGGATAGACCCCTATGCCACCCACTGGAGAGACAACTGGCTCACAGAACTCATCTTCACAAAATGTCAGTCATTAGTGGAGTCCCTTAGGGCTCAGTTCTGGGACCACTCCTTTTTGGCACCTACTTTTCAGAAGTCAGAGCTAATATCAAAGGCCTCTGAATCACCAAGTTAGCAGATGACTAAAAGTTTGGTGTAATCATAGCATCCCCCTGTGACATTAATATCCTCCAAGAGGGCTTGTCACAAAGTAATAATTGGTGCCAGAGCCATGGTCTAAAACTCAATGTTAAGAAAATATATATGGCAATATGCTTTGGAAAGTCAGCCACTCAGGAAACCACAAACGACAATATATTTCTAAGAATAGACCCACAAATTACAGACTTGAGAACGTATGTTGACAGTGACTTGGCCTTTGGACATTGTGGGTCTTATGTTGTAAGGAAATCATTCTATATTGCACAACTTATAAGCAAGAGTATGGCATCCCGGCATGTCCTGCTGTACTTAGCCTTCTTTAGGCCAGTCATTGAGTACAATATTCCCTTTGTAAGTACATGATCAGGCATATGCACCAACTGCAATACCCACAGATGTTCCCCACAAAAAGAAAACAAGTTGCAAGCCAATGGAATATGCAGACTAACTAAGCCTTACCTTTACATTCAGTTTCCTACATACTACTGAGAGGTGATCTATGCCTGGCTTACAAGGCATCATGTGATCCATTACTGGTGGACTTGCTGCATTTCTACGAGTCTAACAGCATTAGAAATATCCAACTCAAATGACCTAAACCTTGCTTGCTACATAAATAGAACATGTTGAAGGGACAGGTACATGTCGCAGAGAATACCCCTACTCTTGTACAGACTTCCCATCCATGTGAAGCTCAGTGCATTCTATTCAAATTCAACCTGGACAATGGTTGGAGAATCAGAAATTTACCTTTGGCTTGACACCTTTTCCCTGCTGGACAGGCACAGCTTGAAAATGCTCTGCCACCTAAACCCAACTATATGCCCTTGGGTAATTTGTCCATCATTTACAAATGGGAAAACATAGCTCGGGTTAAAAAGGCCTCCTATCCATTTAGCCTGGTAATTACCTATGAACACATGAACCCATCCAATTCCTTCTTCCTCTCATTGACTCCTCTTCCACTCCTCCCATCACAATACCACCCCCTCCCCTTTTCCACCTTCCTACATTTTTCCATTACAATTCTGTATTTCCTTTCCTTTGGCATCTGTGTGTTCTGCTCACAGCCACCATACATAAACTCAGATCTGGCAATCCCATCCTTTAAACTCCTTAGTTGCCTTTACACAATCATTTCTAATCTACTTCCCCTACCTTTTCATACATATTTTCACATCCTTTTTGTATTCCATCAACTCATCCATCACCTAACAAACCAGAAAAGAAAAACTGTTTTCCCTTACTAGATGAATTCTCCCCACAAATGTTCCTACATTCCCCAACCAGCTGTCCATTAGCCCATTCATTGTCTCCCTCATCTTCTTTAGTTATTTATTTCCTGCTTTGTGTTAAATTCATAATCCTAAGCAGTTATCACCCCCTTCCAAACATGGTAACCAAAGCACCCCAGAACTCTCCCCACTTTAATGACCAAAGATTTTTTGGATTGAAAGATCAAACCCATTTCACATCCAAATTGTTCAAAAGCTCCAAAACCTGCAGTAATATCCACTCAACAGCTTCTAAAAGAAGTACAAATTCCCTCTGCAAATATGGTTATACTGCTTTGCTCACTTCTTCTCTACCACTTACTCATTAAGACTCTACTTTTACTGTAACTTTTCTATAATCAGTAGAAAGGCAATGGATAACTGACATCACTGTACTGTTCCCCTTTCTGCCCTCACCAAATTACCCTTTACTCTAAATTCTGTCCTTCAGAGAGTAGTATACAGCTTTAACCACCTGCTGGACTATCCTGCCTTCCCAGTCTAAAATCCCAGCTGAAGATGTCAAAATCCTTCTGCACTTCCACTAAAACCAGGTCCAGAGTCCTGACACTCTTCTTACTGCCCCATTGTATAAATTCGATAATAACCTCCAGATGACATGTCCTTAATAAAACCTACCTGTGAACTTACCAACATCTTCAGTCACATCCAGTCTAATCAGGCTATCAAGACACTGGACACTATTTTGCAACTGTATTACACTGGAAAATAGGTCTGCAATTTGCAGAATCCTCCCTTTCCCGCTTGTCCATTAGCAAAACTGCAGTCTCCACCTTCTCTACAGATTAACAAGTCACCTCTCCTCTGTTATGGCATTAAACAGTTCCACCATCCCTAATACTTTATAAAATTAATTAAAACTCATCCAGACCTAGAGCCTTACCTCCTGTATGTGTCTTATTGACAATATCACATGTAACTCATTTTATTCAACCTCCTCTGTGAATACAGGTCCCCTTTCCTTCTCAAACGTATCCCACTACACAATCCTTTCATCATACAAAAAAATCTATAGTCACCTCACCTGTTTCCTTATTTTCGACCACACTTCTGACATCCACCCCTTCACTTCCATCTTACCTTTTATTCTGTCATATGTCTTCTGTCAACTCCAGCTCCACCTTTACCTGACTTTCCTCTATCTTCAGTTCTTATTCTACCCAGTCTTTCAAATTTTACTCATTCCTACCTTTTCCTTCTTAGCAGCTGACTCCTGAAGTCTCCTCAACCTGTTCCATAGCTCTGCTGTCTTAGTCCCTTTTTATCAAACACTCCTCTGAATCCCATCATTTCTGCCCTCAGTGATGCCTTCAAACTGTCCCATTCCCTTCATTATATCTTCCAGTTTTCATCCTTATTCAACTCTATCACTATTTCTGACATCACTTGCAGTCATGTCACCTGATTATCTCCTCTCCATTTAATCAGTATCCATCTCCACTTGATATATTCCTTAATAACCCAACCCCTTTCCAATACTGCCATCCCATGATCTGATATCCCCCTCCCCATAGTCTTCATTACATCTTTATTACATCTTCCTCTTCTCATGCCTTCGTCCACCAAAATCTTATCGGTTTGTCCTCATCTACTTATGGACATATATAGTAGAATATGCATTAATGCAGAGTCTTATACTATTTTCACTAATTTTATCAACTCTTCACAACATTATCTTAGTTCATACTCACGTTAATTCAGGACATCTGTGTTACCTTCAAATATATTACATTTTTTGAAAATGTCTAAAGACAGTCCACGAACCAGGCAAGTAACACAAAAGTCCATTTACAAAAATAAAAACTATTTGAGACGGGAAGCGCTTTCACACAGAGCTTCATCAGACTTTGGTCCTTAGTCATTTTCATCAATTTTACTTATTTTATATTGGAGAGTACCACATTTGCTCTTTAAAGTGCGATACTTTGCTTGTTCTTCTGTTTACATATTACATTTTTTGTTTTCTTTGTATTGTTCCCTTTCTTTGTTGTTTTGCACTTTATACCTTCAGGCTGGGACTGAAACTGGTTCATTGAGGTCATAGCTCCAGCCACTCAGCCATTCCATCCATTGCTTCTACCAGGGGTTGGGAGGGTGGCCTAATGATTAAGGTGTTTGCCTTGCAAATACAAAGTGCAGGGTTTGAGTCTCACAAGGGATAATTGACTAGGCTTAAAATGGTTCGCAAGGGCAAATTAGCTTAGTACTAATCTATGAACCTATTTGCAAACATGCACACCAGAAATTGTTTTTTCTCTTCTTGATTCAGACCATAACAGAAAAAGGAACAAAGAGGAATTCAGCAGTCATTTGCTATATCCATTATAAAAATGCCTCGTTTAACAATCCCAAAGTGCTCACATGCTATGAACCACCCAGAAGACAGAAATATTTTCTTTTCCTGAAAACAAGCCAGGAAGTGATAAGGCAATAGATCTGTATAGTGCATTTAATCCAATAAGTTGCTGCCGTTTATATGAAAAGATTAACATTCATGTTATTTTTACTTGAAGTTTTTTTTTCTTTGCTAAGATCTTTGAAACTTAGATTGCACAACCACAGATACCACAGTGGGCACTTGCTGAAGGTCTAGTTTAAAGTACCTAAAAGTGTTAAGTATTAATCTAGCGTTTGCTTAACTTTAATGTTAATGGCTGCAATGTTAGCCCCAAAAGGACAAGAGAAAACAGGTTTGCACTTTGACTTCACTTTCGATTAGTCACATCAGAATCTGCCAAGAATGAGGAAATTGTTTCAAAAAGTTTCCTCCAGCATATGGAGATCGTAAGTTACTACCTAGCTCTCATCTGTCCCAGAATTTGTTTTATCATGTTCCTCATATAAAATATTTCATGGCAGGCATTGGTTTCACAGTTGTTCAGAAAACGCATATTGATTTAAAACATGTTGTTCTTTTTTTAACTTAAAAAAAAAATGCTTGATTTTGAGCCACTGTCCCCCATTATTTTTGTCCTTGATTCCTAGGCAAAGAGGTTGAGAATTATGTATACATGACAGCTGTTTTGCAACGTTCCTTTTTTCATTTGTATTTCACCTTTATAAAATATACACGGATACTCTTAAAAGTGGTTTCCTCATAGATCAACAAATTTATTGCCTAATTTATGATGGAGCATACTTAACATGATTGCCTGTTATGACAGGAAATGGTAATACGTAGCAAAATAGCTTATAAAACAATTGTACTATGTGCTTATCTACCCATTGTAAATATCCTAGGCAATCAGGACATTTTTATTTTTATATTATGTAGAAGAAATCCCTGATTCTCATTAGAAGGCAAGTCAAACAATTAACCTTTCAAGCAGTCATCGGCAAGGAAACAAAGCAGGATAATTTATGCTTCAATGGCACCATTAATAGTAGTGCATTCTGTTATCATGTTACTTTATCGTGAGAGGCTCTATTTAGAAATTAATTAGAGAAACATTGTTTGTTTTCAGTTAAAAGGGATATGTTGTTAAAATGCTCAGAGTTTCAAATAACTACTATTAAATAACTGAAATGCACTTCAGAGTTACCATGGTTCTCTGAGAGATAAGAAACAGATGACACAGCAGAGAAATCTGTTGTGAGATCACAACATGAATGCCTATTTTTTTACAGACTGTATCACAAATTCTAATAATAAGGAACATTGTATGCATCAGATGAAACTATCATAATTCCAGTAAGTATGGCAGGGAACTAATACAGTATAAATGGCGTAGCTCCATGCCCCCAGCTTATACCAGACACCCTTCACCTTATTTTATGCTGGTTTTATCCTCTCATTCCTATTAAGGTAGCTTCTGGGTACCTGGACACTCTGAGAATACCTGTTCTGATTGACATATCAGCTACCACTGGGAGTGTATTTTGTACATTCAAGGTATTTTCCTTCACCAAGTAGAACTACACAAAAGCCACTTAAATCTTCTATTAAGAATACTCTTTCAAAGAGATCTCATTTACAAGGACTACACATTTGCTGCACTTCATTTCTGTTCACATTTATTCCCTTCCAAACATGGCAGACTCACTAAAGTGTGTGTGTGTGTGTGTGTGTGTGTGTGTGTGTGTGTGTGTGTGTGTGTGTGTGTGTGTGTAACCTAACTGGTCCCTTTAAACCAATGGCCTGCTTTTGTGGGAGAGGGCCCAATATAGTATAAAAACTTGTAGTGAAAGTTTGGCAACACCACTACAGAAATGTTACTGTACATGTGCCAAAGGAAGTACTAAATCTGGTCCACTTCACTGTGGGAAGACGACAGGCAATATCCTGGATTTCATTCTTTGGAGTGAAAATGAAGGAGAATTCAATAACTGCATGGCCAAATGGAGCCTAAGATGGTATCTGACAGGCACTGAGGTAAAAGGAGTTGTGTGAAGTTACTAGGGAGGCACAGGATATAATGGCAGGGTCAGAGATAGAGACAAGAACAAGTGTGTGTGTGTGTGTGTGTGTGTGTGTGTGTGTGTGTGTGTGTGTGTGTGTGTGTGTGTGTGTGTGTGTGTGTGTGTGTTTTGACAAGGAAAACTCAAAACCTACATGAATGAAGCACTAACTTGCAGGCCCAAACCACTACCATGCAGGCCCAAAGATTTCTTGACTTTATAAATTTAAATGCCCTGGATCAGCTAGTCTGTACTCCATCTAGGAGAACCAATATCCAACATCTGGTATTTACAAATATGTGAGAGTGCTGCACCCCTCCTAGTGTGATGTCCTCACTGGTAAGATCAGATCACAAAGATGTTTGTCTTGAAATAAAGGTAAAACCAGTCCCCCACCTAACCCCAAAAACTTTAAGAGCTTCTCTAAGGTAAATTCCCTCCTATTAATGGATGGCATAGCTAGTTTCTAAGCTTCCCCAAATCCAGAAAACACAGAAATAAAAGCCATGTATGACCATATAAACAACTGCATCGAAACAGAAGCACCAGAGATAAATAAACCCAGGTGAAACCACATGGTCCACTTGGTTAATAGGTTTTATAACAAAAGAAAGAACATCCCGTCGAGAAGTAAGAGGGAATGTGTACAACAGAGCAAAAAGTCCTCATTAGTGTAAACAAGTGAATCAGGGGACTAATCAAGTCTCTGAAAGCAGATTTCGAGTTAAAAATAGCCTCCAAACTAAGGATAACCATAAGGCATTTTTTCAGTTATGTCCTCAGCACTCAGCATTGTGTGGAATTAGTTGTAGACAGCATTACATATACTCAGCCAGAACATATAGCAAGTCTGCTGGCCAGCAAATTCAGCTCATCTTTCACCTCCCCATCACCCCTGTTATCCCTTAAGAGATTCCCCCCACCACTCCACTACAAAGTATCACCAAAGAGCAGGTGACTACTATGCTGTCTAAAGCTAAAATCATGGCTTTAGTGGGGCCTCTTAAACAGCTTAAATCAGGACTTATGCCCATTAGGACCTCTATTTAACCACAGCCTCTGGACTGGCTTTGTCCTGATAGACTGGAGGACAGCAACATTCATCCCTCTTTATAAAGCAGGGCCATCTACTGACCTGGGAAATTACAGACACATAAGTGGACTAGTCTTATATGAAAGGCCATGGAAAAAATAATCATGGACCCGATAAATAATGGCATATTAAACCACCAAACACTGGACCCAACTCAATTCAGCCTTGTCAAGGGCAGGTCATGCCTACTGAATCTGGTGGATTTCTTTGAGAAAGTCACTAAGGCCATGGATGAGAGTAAAACAATACATACCACCTACGTCAACCTGGCCAAGCTAGCTGACACAGTTTCTCACTTAGGTTTTATAAATAAATTCACAAAACTGGTCATAAATCCCTATGTCACCAGATGAATAGCCCATAGTGGTTGAAGTGGGTGAATCCAGATCCAGTAAGAGAGGCCAGTTACTACTGGTGTGCCACAGGGCTCACTGCTAGGACCACTCTTATTTGGCATATACTTCACTGCAGTTAAGGCTAATATGGAAGGCCGCTGGATTACAAAGTCTGCTGATGAGTGCAAGATGAGAGTAATCATTGAATCCCACAAAAAATGTAGATATCCTTCAGGAGGGTCTAGATCAGATAAATGACTGGTGGCAGAACCGTGGCCTAAAACTAAATGCAAAAAAAAAAGAATTATCATACCCTTTGGAAAGTCAAATGCCCCTGCAAACTACAGCATCAATAGCACACCTCTAACAGTAGACTCAGAGGTGAGAGATCTAGGTACATAGATAATTAGTAGCTTAAACTTTGACTGCCATGTGTCCATGCTGGTGAGGAAGTCTTTCTATGTTGCATAACTTATAAGTAAAGGTCTGGCATCCAGATCCAAGGAAAATATAGTCCCACTATACTCAGCCCTCATTAAACCAATAACAAAGCAAAATGTGCCATTTGGCATGTACTTGAATAGGTGCTTACAGCAGCTGGAGTGATCTCAGAGGCTTCTCACAAAGAAAACACAGGGTGTAAACAACATGTCCTATGTGAATAGATTAAAAGTCCTATCCCTTTACACTACCTCTTACCAACTATTAACGGGTGATCAATGCCTGACCTACAAGGCACTCACAAATTCAGCCTTGATGGAGCTGCTACACATCCACTAGTCAAAAAGCATGAAGGTCACCCAATCTAGGGATGTAAACAGACATTGACTCAAACAAAACATGCTGGAGACATAGATATGGAACTCAGAGATTGCCCCTTCTTTGGAACAGGCTTCCTATTCACATTAACTAGAGACCTTCCCTGGCACTCTTCAAATGCAATTTGGATCAATGGATGGGGAATTGTAAATTAACTCCTGGAGCACTATGTCCCTTATAGACAGGTGCTGTCTGTAAGATACTCAAAAAAATAATTATTTTGAAATTTAGGTATTGTGGTCTCAGTAAAATGAATTTCAGTATTTTGAGTTTTCAGTCATGTGAAGTAGATTAAGAAGTAATCTGCTTAGTAAGTGAAGTAGATTAGGTTAAGAAGGGATATGATGATTAGTGATAAGCAGTATGCTTTCTTGCTGGGAAAGAGCACTACAGATATGATGTTTGCTCTGAGAGTGTTGATGGAGAAGTACAGAGAAGGTCAGAAGGAGTTGCATTGTGTTTCTGTAGACTTAGAGAAAGCATATGACAGGGTGCCTAGAGAGGAGTTGTGGTATTGTATGAGGACGTCGGGAGTGTCAGAGAAGTATGTAAGAGTGGTACAGGATATGTACGACGGTAGTGTGACAGTGGTGAGGTGTGCAGTGGGAGTGACGGATGCGTTTAAGGTGGAGGTGGGATTACATCAAGGATCAGCTCTGAGCCCTTTCTTATTTGCAATGATGATGGACAGGTTGACAGACCAGATCAGACAGAAGTCCCCGTGGACTATGATGTTTGCAGACGACATTGTGATCTGTAGTGAGAGTAGGGAACAGGTGGAGGAGACCCTGGAGAGATGGAGATATGCTCTAGAGAAGAATGAAGGTCAGCAGGACTAAGACAGAATATATGTGTGTGAATGAGAGGGAGGATAGAGGAATGGTGAGGATACAAGGAGTAGAGGTGGCAAAGGTGGATAAGTTTAATTACTTGGGATCAATAGTTCAGAGTAATGGTGAGTGTGGAAGAGAGATGAAGAAGAGAGGTGCAGGCAGGGTGGAGTGGGTGGAGAAGAGAGTGTCAGGAGTGATTTATGACAGACGAGTACCAGTAAGAGTGAAAGGGAAGGTCTACAAGAGGGTAGTGAGACCAGCTATGTTATATGGATTGGAGACAGTGGCACTGACAAAAAGGCAGGAGTCAGAGCTGGATGTGGCAGAGTTAAAGATGTTAAGATTTGCACTGGGTGTGACAAGGGTGGACAGGATTAGGAATAAGTATATTAGAGGGTCAGCCCAGGTTGGAAGGTTTGGAGACAAAGCCAGAGAGGCAAGATTACGTTGGTTTGGACGTGCTGAGGAGGGATGATGGGTATATATTGAGAAAAGGATGCTAAGGATGAAGCTGCCGGGTAAGAGGAAAAGAGGAAGGCTTAAGATAAGGTTTATAGATGTGGTGAGAGAGGACATGCAGGTGGTTGGTATGACAGAGCAAGATGCAGAGGACAGGAAGAAATGGAAACAGATGATCCGCTGTGGTGACCCTAATAGAAACAGCTGAAAGAAGATGATGAGTCATGTGAAGTAGATCCCTACCAACACATTCTGCAAACAAGTGAGATGCTGGGGATGTGCAGTCTGCAGGTGAGTATTTTACAGGTTTAACTGATAGAGCTAATGAATAATTTGTTTACACTTGGGTATATATAGACAAAAATATTAAAAACGTGTGGAATACATTAATAAGTTGGACATGATTTTTAGAGCAAGTTCTAACACTTTCGTAATAATGGTAACTTCATTGCAATGCAAACTTAGAGTTATTTAAATGAGTACTTTGTGTAGCCATTTAGATTAAGCATCTTAATTACAACATCATATGTCGGTCATTTGGATTACAGAAGTTTGCCACAGCATAAACAAGTACATTTTCAGGCAAACATTTGTAAAGGTGTCAACAGAGAATTTGCTTAAATACAATATGTGTCTACCTTTCAGTAGAAAAGTAAATTGAACTTTTTGCCTTCTATCACAGTTGAAAATCTGTATTTATTTACTTAGTTACTTATTTTTCTCAACAAGCAGGTCCTACTTGGTTTAAGGACCTATCAGCAGAAATATGCATTTATTTATTTATCTAGAGATTCATTTTTTCTTGACTAGCTTTATTCTGCTAGGCCCAGACTGTTTTTTGGGTGACACTCAACATGGCCTATCTTCTTCTTCTTTCGGCTTTTCTCGGTTATGGGTCGCCACAGCGGATCACCTCTCCGCTCATGATTGGCAGTGGAGTTTTATGGTGTCGAGTTGACAGCCCGGCACCCAACCTTCCACAGAAGGCACACACATGCACATTCACACCTAGGGCCAATTTAAAGTGTCCAATCCGCCTATAGCATGTCTTTGGGATGTGGGAGGAAACCAGAGCACCCGGAGGAAACCCACGCGACCACAGGGAGGATATGCAGACTCTGCACAGAAGGCACCCCAGCCAAGGATCGAACCGGAGAACCTCTTGCTGTGAGGCGACAATGCTAACCACTGCACCACCATGGCTGCCCACTCAACATGCCCTATACAAGCTATTAAAAATATTGTCTAGGCCACCAGGGAAATTTCTATGGTGTTCTAATGGCTAGGAGGCGAAAAGCAAACTTCTTCTTTTTGGAGTGTGTTACTATAACATCATCATAAAAATCACTGTGCAGAATATGAATGACGAAACACAGTTCACAGGAAAGTTGTTGATCCAGTTATGCCCTTGCAAGACATGTAGCCTCCATCAATGAAAATCATACCTTCTTGTTTAAGGCTCTGGAGATTATTAATGTCAATAAAAGAGGTGGTGACATTATGAATCACACTGAAGCAAAGGAGACTGACTGGATTATCACACTTAAGGCAGATAGGGGCCATGGTTTGAACGATAGGGCATCAATTAAACCTAAGTTGAGGCAACGTAGGAATATCAAATAATTTCATCAAATAATTTTATTATATATATACCTATGCAATTTATACCAATTCTGGTATTTAGTTAAGTTTATTTCATGAGGCTTAATTTCATGTGTCTTAATATTGATTTTAGCAAACGCCTGATGGATTATTTGCACATACAGTTGCTAACTAGTTTTTTTAACCAATTTTTTTATATATATGTTTTAAATGCATTTGGAAATGTCTTTTTTGTTAGTGTGATTTGAGATATATATTTATTCTGCATATTTATATCTTGTTTATGTTTACATACTATACAAATAGATGAGTACTAGTTGATTAATTGTTCAATTGTTTAATTGGAATTACTATATAAGGAGCAGATCTATGGGGTTGCTAGAAGGATCTGAAGAAACTACATTTGTGAAAGCACTCATCCGTTTGTGCACACCCACTTGGAATTAAACTCTTTTGTTTTATCTTACTTCTGCTGCACTCGTTATTTTGGTTTAGAACACCAGTTAGGACATGTGTTTGATTTGTAAACAGTGGTCCAATATTAAGAAGAGGTTTCAAGAAGTGGAATATTTAGAGGGATGGACATGATGCTGTGAAACCAGTGCAGTCTGCTGTGGTTTAAAAAGGCACGAGTTCTAGAAATGAACCAGGGGAAGGAACACCGTGCTGATACCAAACAGAAGAATGTCCAAGACAGAGTTTGATCATGTGCTCAGAGGAAAGATGTGGATAAAAGAAATACTCCGTGTAATATTTGGTTCAAGTGAAAGCAGAGCAGAGGCCATTATGAGTAAAAGGAATATGGTGCATCTGAGAAACAAAGCAGCACAACTACCTCCTCTCCACTGCCACTTTCTAAGGGCTAAATGCACGGAGCCTCTATGCTTCAGTAGTCAGAATTTACATACATCATTTCATGTACATTCTGGTCAGAATTCATGACAGACCTACGCTTTGGGAGTAAACTTTTACTGAAAATTTATGACAAAAATTTGAATAGAAAGAAATGCCCTGTCTGTTCTTGTTTTGAACAAGTGCAATATAATTTAAATAAAAAACTGAGAATCCCATGCTCATTCTGAGAAATACATACACCATCGAAGGAGATATTGTGAATTACAAAAGATCAAAGCAAAGAGAAGACCAACAAACCTTGAGGATGGTTAAAAGGTCAAATCATATGGTGTTAGGAGAAGTAGATAATGTTTTTCTTAAAGTACAAGAAGGCAAACAGTTGCATGTACCTAGTTTTGTATTTATTCTTGGCCACAGATGTTCAGTACGTTATGCAGTGTAGCTGAAGTTGTATTTTCAATGCAGGAGACAATCATATTATTTCAATGTGTTCTAATAAATTCTGCACTGAATGGGGAGCAAGTTTATAGTAAAGAAAACTCTAATGGAAACGTGGCTACTTTACAACACAAAGAGTTTTTGGTTGTTAAAAATAGAGAGATAGAAGAGAAGACACTGAACATACAGTAAAACCTAATGGGATGCAGCAGTACAATTTCACTAAATTTACAAATATAAAAATGCTTACATGAGACTTTCTGTGTTAAAATGGTTTGATTAAATATGAGCGGGGATTGCTTTTTCCAGTGATTAAAAATTGTATCATAGAACAGGGTAGACAATTGTATCATAGAACAGGGTAGACAAAAGTGTAAGAGTATTATGGAAAGGGAACTACTCATTATCAGAGGGACAGAAACCTGTTCACAGTTAGTATTTGTAAAAGGGTCAGATTTTTCTATCAAAAAAGTATTTCTTATAAAACAAGGAAGACCTAAGGTTGTGGAGGTGTTGCACCGTTGTATAGAGGACAGCTGCTTAGAATTTTGCAATGCACACACACACACACACACACACGTTTCAGTTTGTCTCACCATATTTATTGAACAATAAAGTAATTGTATGACTAGGAAACTTCAAACGAGGGTGTAGGAAATATGGAAGAGAGGCAACAAGAAACGAAAAATAAGCAGTGGGTAAATCTTAAGACATTAACATGGGGAAACATTTTTAAGGAAATGCTTGCTTTTACTAAAGTGAAGTTATGTAATATAATTAATTTTGTGTTTGGAAGCGATTTTTATTCAGAATACGTAGGTGAAATTTCAGAAACTAGGTTTTCAGATCCCAGAGATATGAAATGGTATTTAGTGGTATGCTGAAAGAAAAGTCTTTATGGAAAAATATTTGCAAAATGTGTACTACACAAGAATCTGTTGCTTTATAAAGCAAATATCATGTATAACTGTTTATTTTTTACCCTAAAGCGTAAGAAGGTATATCGTTATCAAGTACAACATTTTGATGAAATATAAGGCTTGAAGCCCCACGAAAAATTTTACAAATAGGGAAACAGCTCAGCATACAAACTTGTACATAGGGTATTCAATCTTAAAAAAAATTGACAAATTACAAGCTGGAATTAAGTGATTGCTTATAGACTGTTTATAAAATTCTGCCAAAATATTGTGCCCTTTTACATGTGGATAATTTAACTTAAAAAAAAAGATAAAGCAGTTTGACAGTCCTGAAGTTGCTTATAATAGTTTCTGAGAAATGATGTGCAAACTGTTAATCTTCTACTTTTTTAAAGGAAAACAACCTTTAAAAAAACAGAAAAGTCTGACAAATAAATGTTTTCAGATATCTTTTAAACTATGATCATTAGATGTTGTTGTTTGTCTTTTCGGCTTTTTCCGGTTAGGGGCCGCCACAGTGGAACTCCGGTCTGCTAATGATTGGCAGTCGATTTTTGTGGTGCCGAGTTACCAGCCCGACGACCAACCTTCAGTGAAGGCACGCCCATTCACGTATGTCTTTCAGAGGCCACTCGACTGCGGAGAGGACATGCAGACTCCACACAGAAGGCACTCCAGCTGTACCACCGCGTCTTATGATCATTACATGATAACTTTAAATAGTTTGACAGCTTGCAGTCTGTTTATTAAGTAGATGAATTGGGTTTATAGTATATCAGCAAATACTTTAAATTGCAAATGCTGTATAATCGACCCAAACACTTCGAAAATCCAAAATACTGAACACACAGATCAGCAATTTTTTCCCCAGGAAAAAAATTGCTGATCTGTGGGTAAAAAAACCCCACAAAATACATGAGGAGGCGGCCCCCACACCCCCCCCCCCTCACTTAAGTATACCAACTCTGAGATCGTATCACAGTGGAGGAATTGGCAAAGTCCCAAAAATGGCCCAGTGATTTTTCCCAGGGAAAAAAAAAATCGCTGTTCCGTGCTTTCAGAATTTTGCCATTTCAGGTAAACACATTCAACTGAATAGCATTTGCAACATTAAGCATTTGCTTACTTAATAGGAACCCAATGAATTGTCTTAGATGTGCTAAACATGTGTGTTAACCAAGGTGCCAAGATCCCTTTCAAAGCTCTGGGGTATGGCTTAAACAAAGTGTAGTGGGAGTAGTTAGAAAGAGTTGATTTTGACAAATACAAAAAAAATGATTTATGCAGTGTTATAAACTGAAGAAATATGTCTGCCGCGGTGGTGCAGCAGTTAGCGTTGTCATCTCACAACAACAAGTTTGCTGGTTCAGTTTTTGGCTGGAGTGCCTTCTCTGTGGAATCTGTATGTCCTCCCTGTGGTCAACTGAGTTTTAAAGACATGCAGTAGATGTGTGTGTGTGTGTGTGTGTGTGTGTGTGTGTGTGTGTATGTGTGTGTGTGCCTTCTGTGAAGGTTGGGCACCGGGCTGGCAACTCAACACCATAAAGCCTCTACTGCCAATCTGTGGTCCGGAGATCCGCTGTGGTGACCCCTAACAGGAGAAGCTTAAAGACAGTGTTTGCTTTTGCATTTTGTAAATGGAAGAAATATGTGCTTGGTGTTCGTTGTTTAGTTAAGGTAACAAGAAAAGGAGAGTTTATTTGTAGGAAATTTATTGACTGAAGAATGAACTAAGAATTTGAATATTCAGAGTGCAGTAGTAGAATATGTCAAAAGTTACTTTAAAGAAGGTGGTAGTTTGGAATTTCAGAAAAAAATGATGGGATGATATAAATGAGAGACACAAGGTGCCTAGTTGAGTAAAAAGAGTACATTGGAAGAAACGGACAAAAATTAGTCACAAGGGAAATGGAAACAGTGTACCAGAGCTTGATGAGCTTGATTTTAACTATTACAAAAACATTCTTAGATGGCAAGAAGTACATGTGGTTGGTTTAAATGAGCAGTTTCAAACAGCAGCGTCTTTCCCGGCCAACAATATATCAGTTGCACTACTCACTGCTCCATCCATTTGCCTTTGAATATGTTGAAGTTTTATCACAATATTCTAAATTCCTTCTAGACCTCCCTCTCTCATCTAGCCATCATAAACATAAACCAACCTCTCTGTGTACCTTTTAGAGCTTTCCAACACACTTCTTTGTTTCTAATACCTTGCAAACAGGCACAACTGTCCAGAGGTAACTAGTCCCCCCCCCACACTGAATGTTCTTTTGCTACAAACCTGTCAAAACAATAGAAACTACCAAGTCCAAAATGTCTCCTCATAAATTAATACTTTGTAATATTTTTACTTGATCTTTATCCACCAACCAGATATATAACTATTGTCCTATTTACTCATGTCTCCAGAGAAAGGTACACCCATTTAATTTCCTGTCCTTCCTTTCTAGACATCTAAAATGTCCTGTTCCCTCATTCATGATAACTGTTTGATAGTTATTATTCTTTATTGCATCCACAAGCATTCAGCCCACATTGTAATTTAACATCTTATTAAACTCAGCACTAAATACCAACTTTTCTCTTTCCTCCAGTCTTTTTACCTTCTCTTAAAACACAGCTCGTGTTATTTTTTGTCCTCATCTGAACCACAAAAGAACACCAGAATAAGGTTCCTTTCCTCCGTTAAAATGTAATACAACCCACTTGCCACCTCCATTTCTAGAACTGCTCTTCAGATGTCCACTTCAAATTTCTTCTCATCTCTTCTCTGACTAGGACAATGTCTCATCTCTTCCTAACACCCTTGTTCAAATGTTTCCCAAGTACTTACTGACCTCCAGCTTCTAATTTCCCCTTAGCAAGCGTTTTCTCCTGATATAATGTTAAAAGTATTTGTCTTTTCCAGAAGCTGCTGCTAATCATCATTCTCTTGTTTTTATTATTTTATCTCTTCAGCGTTCTACATCGCTGATGTATTTTTATAGTCCCCCCCCCCCCAACAGTCTCTCCTAGATGTCTCCCAAGTGGTTTGGCTGAAGTAGATCTAGGGATTAAGAAATACCCCACCTCCCAGTGGTTGCTGGCAAACTGCCCCCTCCCATGAGCAACATCAACCTAAAAGTAGTCCCACTCCTATGCCTATCATACCCCATTAGATGCCCTATAGGACTCCTTAAGAAACAGATAAGACCATTACATTTTTCAATAATGCATTGTTACGCCTATACACCTCACCTTGAAGTGACTGTCTATTCCCATATGTAGGAATGTTTTGTCCCAGAAGTAACTTTGAGTCAAGGAACAGCCCCCTTTGCCTAACTGTGAGACTCTGAACAGGTCACTTAACCAGACACTGTTCCTTGGCCAAGTGTGTAAAAGGTCAGTGCAGATCAGTGCTGTACCCCGAAAAATAACTTCAGCTAAACTAAACTAAAAAAATAAAATAAACAGCTTATTAAAACACATTGCCCTCCCCTAGGGTAACACTGCTTCAAAGCCTAGACATACAGGGATTATTATAGACTGTAGAACTTTCCTTCAATGCATGTTATAACATCTTCATAGTGTTGTCGTTCAAATAAATCAGTCCCCAAAGCACATATAGTTTGCATAATCTCTTAACAAAAGCTGAGTCCATTCACTGTCAGAAAAGCGCGTCATTGATAGCTTAATGAATTTCAATCAAATGATGAGCTATTTATTTATTTTTTATTATTTATTTATTCTATACTTGAGTACCAGGTTGGTTTGACTGGGTAATCAGGTGCCCATTTTCAGCAGAGATAAGGGGAGAAAAGCTCCACATACATGACAATCATAAAAATACAAAATACAAAAGCTCCACATACATGATAAAAATACAAAAGTCAGAGATGAGTACAAATGAACAGAGCAAACAAAATCGAGCAGACAGTATATTATGGCATAGTAAGATGAGAAGTTACAGAAGTGTGCAATATACAGAGTGTACGGTAGTAAAGCAGAAAGTATAAGGTATTTGAGTAAGAAAGTACAGTAATACTATATACAATTATATACATTCATTTAAAAATACAGTTTGTTATGGTAGTTTTTTTTTATGTGTTTGACCTTTGAGTTGTGCCAGCGGAAGATTTATCTGAATGGTGGTAGTAGGGCTAGCCATGGTCAGTACAGGTACATTGCCAGATGAGACTGAGGTGGGCTTTTAATTTGGGTTTTAAAGATGGGACTGTTGTTTTACAATCTGGTATCTGGTGGAAGAGAATTCCAGATTTTAGCAACTGTGTAGGAGTAGAAGGATTCACCAGCACTGTGTCTACACTTAGCTACTTCAAGAAGGGCTTTGTTTGTGGATCTTAGTTGGCGAGCAGAATTCTGAAAGTTGAGTAAGCCTGAGATATCAGCAATCTTGTTTGGGTGGCACAGCAAGTAATGAGCCATTGTGAGTTGGTTATAGTTTAGTAAGCTGGGGAGTTCTAGCCAACTTAGTTGCTTTAGTGAGTGACAGTGGTGGGAGCAGAAATTAGAGTCGGTTGCGAATCTGGTTATTTTATTATAGCAAATGGACAATTTGTGTAGGTCTGTCTTGTTATGGCTTGTTAATACAGGGGATGCACAGAGTAATGTAGTGAGAAGGTGAGTTCTAGATATAGTAATTTTAGTGTCTTTGGTTAGATAGTTTTTACAGTGGTATAGGGTTCCAAGGTTTTTATGGACTTTGGATATGGTCTGTGCTATATGTTTGTCAAACTTTAGGTTTTGCCAGTGTATTACACCAAGACGTTTAGCTTGTGATACTGGGGAGATTTGGGTGCTATTGGCAGAATTGATAGAGGAAAAAAGCAGAAGAATCAATAGTTTTGGTAGGTGGAAAAGCATAATTTGAGTCTTTTGGGGGGCTAAATATTAGTTGTGAGTTTTTAACCATTGTTTGATATTGGAGAAGGCTTCTTGTGTTTTAGTCTGGAGTGTTTGGAGTGAGGGGCTGAGCAGATCAATGTAGTATCATCTGCATATTGGACTATTGTAGCTTGCTGGGTGGTGGTGTGGAGGGTGTTTGTAAAGATATTAAATAGTAGGGGTCCCAGAATGGATCCCTGTGGTACACCTACTGTTACTGGGAGAAGGGGGAAGAGGGAATTATTCCACTTAACTGCTTGTTGGTGCTTAGATAGTTGTCTTAAAACCAGAGCAAGGAGGGGTTGTTTAAGTTGAGTTCGGCTAGGATAGTAAGTTTTTTGCTGTGGGATACTGTATCGAAATCTTTGGACAGATCGAGGAAGGTAGCAGACACTAGGTTTCCTTGGTTCCTATATTGAATGACAGTGTTGGTGAAGGATATGAGTGCTGTGGTGGTGCTATGGGATGCGCAAAAGCCATTTTGGTTGTTGGTGAGGAGACTATTGTAAGTAAATGTTTCATCAGCTGAGAATGGATACATTTTTCAAGGATTTTTGATAGGGGGATAAGATTGCTATGGGGTGGTACTTGGTATATTTGGTTGAGGGATTACCTTTGTGCAAGGGTATTATGTAGCAGGTTTTTCAAAGGGCTGGAATTGTATGCTCGGTGAAAGACCAGCTGATAAGTATTGAGATGGGATAAGCTATAGCACTAGCAGCAATTTTGAGGTACTCTGCAAGGAGTTTGTCGACTGCCAAGGTTGTGGGTTTTAGTTTAGTGAGGTGCTTTTATATTGCGTTAGTAGGAACTGGTTTGAGAACGAATGGAAGGTATGAATTTGGGTTGCTGACTGGTTGTGGGGGAGTGCAGGTCTGGCTGTTGCTAGTTAGGTTAAGGATGGATGAAGTGAAGTAGTTAAATTGGGTAGCTATCCCTATATTATCTACTCTGACACTGGAGTGAGGGTTAGTGGGTTTGCCTGATTGTAATACTTGATTAACAGATGCCCAGAATTTTGGGGGGTTAGTGGTATGTTTTACTTGAAGCTCTGTGTAGTGATTTTTCTTATTTTTCATTATCTGTTTTTTTGCTTTATTATGTAGTTTGAGGAAGATCTGCCTGTTGTGATCCAGTCTTATTGTGATACCCCCGGATTCTCAAAAGCTTGCATGGCATGCATGATTAGTGTAAGAGGTAATGTTGGCAATATGGCGGCCGAGTGATCCACGTACGTGCTCGTTTGATGTGCACGACAGCTCTTGCACTAGTCCTGCCCCCATATGCAAATTACCCCATTTGCAGGTGAAAACCATGCAAATGAGGCAAATCTGCTATCCAGGAAGCTGGAATCAGGCCATGCAGGACTAGCGTAACATGCAGAAATGTACTTGGTTAGTAACCGAGTAAGGGTCTGCAAAATCCAAAACGGAGACATGACAGCTCCAAATAAAGACTGCATATCATGGAGGAAGCATGCCAATGGCCAAGTATAAGGCCATTGGCATTGCAAACAATACAAAAAGTAAAAAATACAACTTTTATTGTAGTTCCACTGATCACGGCTGTTTAAGCATAGGGTAGCGGCACGCAAACGGGATCGGTGAGAAAATACGAAAATAAACCTAATACAAGCAATCTAACTAAAATCAGAATTCTACCATGCAAGTCAATGGCAGGCAAAAGACAACCTGGCCAGTGAATAGTGGTTGCTAAGTGGGGAGGCTCAGTGTGACACATGTAACTATGCATTAGCAGGCAATCCTATGCAAATGAGGGGAAGGATAGTGAATCCCAGTTTTCCATAGCATGTGAGTCAGGTCCCAACAGTGCAAGAGTATGAATAGCTGAGTACAAGACTAGGAGGTAGGTGACATCATGGGTGGGTGTGTCAGGCATACTGTAAGTGGACTGGAGCCCTCTGGCTCGGGTATGCTCCTAGCTTAGCACAACTATACCGCTATACAGCTGTACCAGAGATTTGCCAATGGGGACATCCCCTACAGTCACCTAGTGGGGGATGCTGGGTACACACTAGAGCCATGGCTGATGACACCCATCTGAAATGCACATGCACACCTGAACAAGAATGCCATAATGAGGCACACGTACAAGACAGACATATAATAGAGTGTGTGTTTGGGATGCTCAGGTCACGGTTCTGGTGTCTGGACACATCCGGTGGAGCCTTGTAGTATTCACCAGCTACATATACCCAAATTTTTATGGTGTGTGCCATGCTACACAATATTATCCTGCAGAAACAGCTGCAGCAAGAACAGCATGGGGCAGGGCCACACAGCCCCCACCAATGCCAAGGCCTGCACAGGCACTGAGGGACCCAGAGGAGGAAGAACCTGAGCCTGCCCCAGTAGACAGAAGGAGGCATGCCTAGTATGCCCTAGCCTTGGCAAAGAGGCAACGGATAGCACATGCACTGACACAGTAGGGTCCCAGAGAATGACACCTCTCTTCGACTCGCACATACAGTAAAAGGGATGCCAAACATGACACTACCTGTGCGCAACCATGTATAGGGAGTGTACTATGTGCATCCGACATAGGCAGCCCATTTAGCCAAGTGCACTTCATGCCGTTTTTTTATATAGGGAAAATGGACCGAAGATTGCAGGAGCATTTTTATGAACACTTGTATGCCATCAGGAGGGGAAAATTGGACAATGCCCTGGCCAAACACATTAACAAATATCCAGGCATTAATTTAACTTTACAGTTATTGACCAGTTGGTTTCAAACAATAGGGGGGGGCCTGAATCTTTGTTGCTTGATCTCAAGGAATTGGTATGGCAGTTACAAGTGGATGCCTACCATTTTCCAGGTTTAAACAGTATGTTGTCCATTGCTAGCATGCTGAAATTGAGGAGTTTAAAAAAGGTAGATGTTACCAGGCAGTGTGAATCATAATCCTCCATAATAATAATTTACAATTATTATGTATTATTTATTATTAGCATTTTTTAGTTAATTTTAACAATATTGATCAGTTATGTACTTAAGTGAGTGGGTCAGCTTGGATTGATTTTTATTTCTTAAGGTTAGCCTTTAGACAGTGCTTGTTGATGGTCCATGAGTAAGATATATATATATATATATATATATATATATATATATATATATATATATATATACACACACACACACATTTATATTTTTCAGAATATTTTTAGAGTTTTTCTTCAGAGTTTTTGGTATTATTATGGTTGGATGAGCATATATTTGCACTGTGTTAGCCGTTTATAATGTTCAAAATGCTTGTTTAAAATGCCTTTTTGGACAAATGTTGGTCAGTTAACTTTTTGTTTAATTCAAATATTATTATTTTTACAATTTTTAAGACATTTTAGTGAAAGCATAATAGGGGCAATGTCAAAAGTTAATTTATAAGGTGATTTTAAATGTTTATGTTATGTAAAGTTTCAGTGTTGACGTCATGTTTTTGTATTTAAATCTCTTAAGGAAGTGGCGCATTATTTTAAATTCTAACTTCTGATGAAGTTGGTGAAGTGTCGCTGATGAAAAGCAGGGTCGTTCTGTTGCTTAAAATAAATTTTTCAGGGGTTGATCGTATTTACATGTTGTGAAATGGATTTCCAATTATTTCAGCATTCTGGTAGATCGTTCATTTGGCTCACGGTCTTTTTCCTGGTTTGTTGTCGTTTTGGAGTTGTACACCCACAACATAAGTCAATCAACCTACCAATTGCCAAATGTAGTAGGATGTGCTGTCACCTGTAGCTATTGTATGGACGTAAGCATGCAAGAGAATTGGGTGGCTGAATGTTACGGCAGCAGACAGTAGACACCCATAGTGGCACCCTGACATGTGTAACACATACTGGAGTCACCATAGCACCCAGTACTACACAGGGTGACAAAAACCACTGCAGGAAATGTGTCGAGCGAAATGTGTGCCCATATGACCCACACATGCCAGTCAGGACAGTTCACATATCCAACAACAGTCGCAGTCAGCAGGACAGGTGTAGACAAACCCAAACAGGGCCTGTGCCATGGCCCCAGAATGATGGCTATGGTTAACCCCACCCCCAGGCCTACACAGACAGACCACAGCAGGGCAAGCAGTGGGATGTTAGTTCTGAAGGGAAGGACATCAGACAATAATATGTAGGGCAACAAAAGCCATGATTTATAGTACACTGGTGTGCCTCTAGTCAACATGATAGTTAGCAATACAGAATGAAAGGGAGTATGACATACCAGTACAGTCATTGCAAATGTGTACAAGTGTCACTTGTGCCCCCCATCCTACATAGCAATGTATTAACAGTCAGGTGTGCCCCCCACTCCCATGTAGAAACAGTCAGGTGTGCCCCCCCAATCCTGTGTAGAAATGTAGTAACATGTATGAGTAGGTATAATACAAGTGGAGCAGAGATTCCCAGAGATGGCCAAGGTAGCAGGATAGGTTGTAGCATTTGGACAATATGCAGTTCTGTGTGTGTTAGGATGGTGTGTGTTTCATATTGTGTGAGAGTGGTCAGTATGTATGCATGTTGAGGTAAGACCTGGTGGCCATTGCCCACTACTGCTGATGACAAGGGCAAGCCCTCACAACTGCAATGCCAAAGACAATCCCCACCAGTGTAACGCTTGCTAGCAGTAAGCCATTGTAAATGTATAGTGGTAATATGTGTCACCATCTGAAAGACTAACATGGCATGGCTGTTGGGCTAGATATACAAGCAATACACAGGGGAAAGTACCACAGACATACAGTATATATTGTGTCACTGTGAAATGGAGACACCCTTGGAATTGTACATACAGGTATGCATCACAGTAACTTGTCCTGTAGAAGGGGATACCGGTGATGTCTGGCCAAACACTTGTAGATCACAAAGGAGGTAGGACCGATGTATTGGGAAACAACTGATGTACCTGCACATGTCAGCATAACTGGAATGCCCCATGCATATCTGTGTGCCAGATGGAAGTAGTGTCCATAGCACAAATGCACCCAGCTCACGCAAACACCACCCACAGGTACCTCTCTGGTCATATCCCTGCTGTGGGGAATGGGTACAGTATGACCCAACCTGTATATGACAATACTGGAAAGATGCAGTGCAGGTGTCCCATGCAGGTGTGTCCCTAGCTGTACATAGCACCCTGCCAACATCCACACCACCTGATCAAGACTGATAGAAGGTATTTGCATGAACACCTATCACACCTATCCTGTCACCCCAGGGGAATATACTGCATGGTGGTATGAGACTGTAGGCCTGACAGAATGCAATGGCCTGCCACATGTGGCCCGCAGCAACACCTAATGCCCCACAGGCCTCTGCCAAAGGCCTGTGTCTCACACATACTGCCAATGCATGTTATGTCATGGACACCCAAATAACAACATAACACACTCCACATAAGCCATATGCAAGGCCGTGTGGACAAACCACAGTAACATGTCCACTGCATGAACTGTAGATCAACACTAACACACACCTGTGATGGGGTGATACCCTTAGGGAAAGTATCAGACAATGTATGCATCATGTATGGAGGAGGTTAGAATAACAGGGGGGTGGGAGCATGGGCAGCATGGAATGTGCAGGGTCTGTAACCAAACTGTGAGCACACACTATCCCTTGCTGCAAACACATAAATGGGTGGCTACACACCTGCCCATACACCAAAATAAGGTTAATGTCCTGACCCATGGCCCCTGCCTCTGGGTAACCTGTGCGAATCTGTACAGCTGTGAGGCATTGCCACAGCAAGATAAGCCCATACTGTCATGTCAATGGGTGTACAAGTATGGGATCCTCTGCCAGTACTATACCAAGGTGCTTAACCAGATACACAGACCCAGCAGCAAGTGTCTGCAGCTCCCCCTCTAGAATGGCATAACTTACCATGAATAAGTAGGTGTCTGCCCACAATACCGGACACAGCTGCAGTCACCCTTGTCCCCCAAGACATCACTGTGAAAAAGAATGTCCATCTAAAAGTACATGAAGACAGAAAACATCACTGTGTGTAACAGTACACATGTCTGAATATCTGCTAACAGCAGTACCGTGTAGCTGAAGCAGCACAGACACAATCACCTACAGTACACACTATCCCCTGCATAGTTTGTCCCCATATTGCCAAATGATCGACAGATACCCTGCAGAAACACTTTGCTACCTATAGGTGTACAACACAAAGGTCTGCACTGGAGTATAAACTACCTGGAATTGATCCACACATTCTATACAGAAGGGCATACTGGGCATACTCGCACACTTAAATGAAGCCCATGTCTGCAAACAGTGGACCAGACATATCTGGCAGTCGCAGACACTCCTCAGTATGCACAACTCACGATTTGCACACACAGTGGATAGGAATACAGACATATATCCAAGGACATACACTATAATAAGCCAAATGTAGACATACATAGATGTGTGGAAGAGAGTGACTGTGACAAGGAGACAACCATTATGAGGCTTGTCCCAAGCAGCACACAGCCTAATGGCTACAACCACATGCGGCTCAGATGTCACTCACTGTAGACAGTACCTACCGGTATCTGTCAGCATTACGGACTATGTGGTGCAAGTGCTAGCTATGCAACATGACTGTACAAGGAAGTAGTCATCTAGCAGCTGTATACACGTACCTGTGGAATATAACCTTGTGTGTGCCCGCATGTGGTTTGTCAGCCTCTAGATGAATGGGTTATGGCCCATGCACACACACTGCCCTCCCCATAGCACTACTATGTCAATCCTGCTGAGGTCATCCACTATGAAATACACCCTTGGGAAAAGTGTAGCCCAGTAATCGCCGTAGCATGTCCTGTAACTGTGTAATGCTGTAGTGTGATAAAGTAGCTAGGTAGGTGTTCTAACCCCAGACGTGGCAAGTGTGTGTGTGTGTGTGTGTGTGTGTGTGTGTGTGTGTGTGTGTGTGTGTGTGTGTGTGTCTGTGTAGAGAGCAATGCTTTTTAGGGTAGTCACACTAATTACAATTCATATACTTGACTTTGGCAAGGCTGGTGATGTTACCCACCTAGAAATACACCTCTGGGTAGGTTGTAGCCCAGTAATTTCTGTAGCGCATCCTGTAACTGCATACTGCTGTAGTGTGATGAAGTAGCTAGGTAGGTGTTCTAACCCCAGATGTGGCAAGTGTGTGTGTGTGTGTGTGTGTGTGTGTGTTAGTGTGCGTGTCTGTCTGTCTCTGTGTAGAGAGCAATGTTTTTTTAGAGTAGTCACACTCCTTACAATTCATATACTCGACCTTGACAAGGCTGCTGATGTCACCCACCTAGAAATACATCTCTGGGATGGTTGTAGCCCAGTAATCTCCATAGCACATCCTGTAACTGTGTACTGCTGGATTGCAATTTAGAACTGTGGTAGGGTTCTATCCCCACCCATGGCAGTTCTGGATGTTTTGTGTGTGTCAGTGTCTGTATACAGAGCAATCCATTATAGACTAGTCACACGCAGTACATTTCGAATGGCCCACTTTGGCAATCTTGCTGATGTAATTCATTGTGATATACAGCTTTGGGGAAGGGGTTCTTTAGTAATCCCCGTGATGTGTCCTATAACAGCTCCATGCTGTAGTGTGGTATAGACCTCTATCAGGGGTTCTATACCCACACATGTTGGTTGTGAATGTTTTGTGTGTGTTTCACTGTCTGTGTAGGGAGCAATGCATTTTAGTGCAGTCACCCACAGTACATTTCAAATGGCCTACTTTGGCAATACTGCTGATGTCATTCATTGTGAAATACACCTTTGGGGAAAGACTAGTGCAGTAACGTGCATGGCATGTACTATAACTGCGTAGTGCTGTTGTGTAATAAACTAGTTAGGTAGGGGTTCAACTCCCAGACATGACAGGTGTGGGTGTGTGTGTTCATAACTCGTATCCTGTGTAGAGGTGGTTGTGAGCGTGTGACATATGTGGCCAATGTGGAGCGGGTTTTGCATATATGTTATATAGTGGCCCTACTATATATCACAATGTCCACCATTCAGGGATGACAGATGTGAAATAACTGAGAGGCTGGGGTGCAAAGCCATGTCCATACACGTGACATCAAGGCCAGGCAATCTCATTTAGCAACCCCAGTATTACCCAGAGCACACTGTCAACCCATGTCTCATACACACACACACACACACACACACACACACACACACACACACACACACACACACACACATACCTAGGCAACAGCCAATATGTGGGTAGTACACTGCATATTGACCATTGATAGTAATTATGGAGTGATAGTAGTGGGCTACAGAGGGCACGTCACCCTGTCCATCTGTCCAATATGCACATACATGTTGACAGTGCACCTCTCCCATGTTCCCCATTGGACACCTGCACCACCTGTGGTGCCAGCACATGCATCCCACAATGGACATACCATGCCTGACAACATGCCCTGTATGGACAGATGCCACTGACACCAGGGAATGATGTTAGCATGCTATCAATGTAGGTGCAGAGTAAATCTGGTGCCCATTACTGGTCCTTGCCACAGATGGGCAAGACTGGCACATATGATGGTAATCTGTGTTCACAACATGGGCCAGACATCCCAGGTACAGTTCCACATGTCAGTGTACATGCATGTGGGAGGTGTGCACATCCCAAACACCGTCCATGTCATGGACTAAGGAACACATACATGGCAAGCGATGCACAGAATTGGCCACACACAATAGTCACCTAGGTGACTGGATGGGGGATACAATACCCACCTGTGTGGGCAAATGCGGAAACTTTAGCCCTGAGACACAATGCAGACCACTGTCATGTGGCTTGATGCCAAGGTATACCCATCGCCTACCCTTGTATAGCCTGCTGCCAGAGTTGGCCACCACACACCCTTGCAGACATGCACCCATGCATGTCAGTACTGGCACCCTGGGTGTTTGTCTGTGTATTGTATGGTGTGTATGTTCACATCCACACTCACTACAACCCCCATGGGCATACTAAAGCATGCTGTCTGATATCAGACACCTCCTCATACCCTTTGCCCATACAATCTCCATATGACCCGTGTAGTGCATGTGATACCTGCACAGTGATGAGTTGTGGCAATCCTACTACTGATGAGTTGTACTCCTGGCCCTGTCAAGTGTGTTGATGTGTGCATGTCCCTGTGAGAGTGTGGCTGTGTTGACGCTGGCACCTGTTCATGCGGACAGGCAAGTGTACGTCACCTACTGTACAGCTACCACATCCCTGTTGCAGATATCATTCACCATCACAGATATGTTCTGAGGGCTCCACAACAGGTAACCCATGTGGCGCAACCAATAACTGCATCAAACTGTGATAGCAGTACATAGTTGTCAGGGGTTTTATAGCCTATGTTGGTAGGTGTGTGACAAAAACAAGCTGCAGTTTTACTCTCCCACCTCTCCATGATATGTCTTTGCCTCGGTCTGCCTCTCCTACTCCCTCTCTGGAGAATGTGGAGACCTACACCTGCTTTGCTTAGGCAGCAGCATGTGTGTTTTAAATGATGTTCATGATCAGCTGATGGCCTCTGCATGAATCGCAGCCCTCCCCTAGCTGATTGCATGTGGAACAGCTGTGGTAACATTCCCATAGCCAATTGCATGGAAACATACTCTGGTATCTAGGAACATCATGTTGGTGTTGGCCCTTGTCATTCACTGTGAGCAGGAACTAGATCTGTTGGTTGTCAACCAGCATCTGAGATGGATTGGGAATTTACCTGTAACAACATACACTGTGGAAACAGGGCAACACACAGGAGGGGGATGTGCTTGACCTGCCTACAGACTGTAAGTGCTGCTATACTGCATGTGGTGTACTGCTGGTTTAGCAGTGTGTGCGTGGATATGTCTTTCCTACATGTCTCCACACCTGCCATATCAGTTCCAAGGTTTATGTGGAATCCCCATCTGCAGGATCATCTGCAGACAGGGCAGTGTGGATGTTTGTACAGTCCTACATGTATGTGGGCATCAATGCTACAGACAGCAGGTAGCAATACCTCTTACAGGAGAACCAGCACACTCAGGGTAGCCACATATTTGTAGGAGGTTCAGGAACTACAGACCGACTGTGAGTAGAGTTGTGTTATGCTTTGTATAGTACTGGTGTCACAGTGCGTGTGTGCACATACTACTTTACCTTGGAATGCATTCTGTCTGCATAGTTATCAACTGTGGGCCTATCCTCTTGGTGGCCAGAAGTGTGCCTATTATGTGTTGTCTGTCCACCACACAGGTCCTGTGTCAGATATTCCACTGGCAGTGTGTGTGTGTTGCGTGCTATCACTACATGACCTACATATCAAGCTTTGCACATATGACATGCTGTGTGGGGATGTTCCGTAGTGGGCTGTGAGTATATCACACTGCCATTTCTGCCATCAGTCCACTTCAGTTGTATCCCCCACACATATGGTGGGGCTGGGGCCATATATGTGTGGGCGTCACCTACACAATACATGTGTGCTCTTATGCACTCCAGAGACCAGTGTATGTAACAGTTGTATATGGCCCTGTATTATTGAGTCTGGGGGGAGGCACCATAACTGACCTAGGCTGTTAAATATGTGGGGGTATCAGGGGTGAGCTGCTGTAAGGTATCTGGATGTAAAGTGCTGTATACTTCACCTATATTTACAACACTTACATATATTCAATACTGCAAGTCTACTGCCTCCTGCCAGACAGACTGTTCTGTTTGTCAATGTGCATGTGATGGTGTCAGTTATGCCTTGTTATGTCTGGGTTACAACCCGTCTGGTCACATGATGTCTTTACCACCCACTGCTGTTGTACAGAGTGTAGCTAGAGGCTGCTGAACTATACACCTGCATTACATACTGTTGATTGTTTGGTATGCTGTGGCCCAGTCTGTCCTCACTATTGTACAAGTTTAAGGGCTTGGACTGGACAGCGACAGTTGTGAACCTTTCCAGACTACTGTATTAGTATAACTGTTTCACGGTTGCATTTCTCTGTTTATTTATTTATTTGCAGTTTGTTTATATGGATTCAGTGTCTGAACAGCTATATGACATGGCATGTAGAACTGTAATAGTACACAATGAAAGGTATTCCATTTCTGCAAACCTGTGTGGTGTCTTCCCTATGACCTCTCTG
The DNA here is from genome assembly GCF_019279795.1 of Protopterus annectens. NCBI lineage: Eukaryota > Metazoa > Chordata > Ceratodontiformes > Protopteridae > Protopterus > Protopterus annectens. Next base: position 61,465,074 of record NC_056743.1, on the reverse strand, counting down.
TGGGTACATGTTGCAGGCAACGATTGTCATTTGTATGGGTGGCCCATACAGTGTCCAGTTGTTCAGGAGTTAACTGTAGGCATAGTGGCTGTTCTATATTGTATGCACCTTCTACATATGTATCTTACTGTACATATATCTGCGTTTGTATGTGTAATCACATGTATTACATATATATGTGTATATGGGTCTACTGTATAACTTTGAAAATACACATCTTTGAAATTAGACAGTAGACCCACACCTCTAAGAAAATGCACTTAAGTGAAAGTGCACTTTCCCGAACCGATTAAAAAACATTAAAACATTGTTTATGCAGGGGGGGGGGGCAAGATCCCCTGCATATCCCATGTGGGAGGCTGTGCCCCCCACACCACCCCCTACTTAAATATACCAACTCAGAGATCGCACTACAGTTGGAAAACACGTAAACTCCCTTTCCCCACTGTAGTGTGCTTCGGCACCCATGTTCCTTAACGGTTTATTGAACCATTCTTTGCGGAAGTGCACTTTTGCTTAAGTGCAATTTCGCAAAACCAAAACTCCATTGTTCATTTTCGAACAAGTGGAATTTCTGCGTTTTCCAGTAGACCTATATATATATATATATATATATATATATATATATATATATATATATGTGTGTGTGTGTATGTATATATATATATATATATATATATATATTTATATATATATATATATATATATATATGTGTGTGTATATATATATATATATATATATATATATATATATATATATATATGTATCTGAATATCTGTATCTGCATCCTGGGGATGTTGATGGCTACCACATTTTACATTACCTATGGGAGGCAGACTGCACAGCATGATATCTCAGCAATACCAGCCTGACATCATACAGGTGGGATGTCGTACTGTTAACTTGCTGTGCCCATGTCATGTCAGGTCCTGATTACAGGATCTGCAACACTTGGTAGTGTATTGTGAGGTGGATGTGTTTGGCCGTGGGGGGATGCCTAGTTGTACAAGACATATAGGGTGTGGGGCCTCTCAACCCCAGTAACGGTGCATGTGGCCATATGTGTGTTTGTTAATCTGCCATTGCTCTCTACAGATGTATGGCCATATATACTGATATAGACATATATATATATATCTGCTGACATGTATATAACTATGTCCGTATATACCTACATAGATGTATATCTGCATACACATACGTAACTTGCTGTGTATATGTAGACATATAGGTGTAGACACATATGTGCCGATGTAGGCATTAGCATGTATATATGTTCATGTACAGCAATATATATGTATATAGTGTTAGAAAGCTATACCTATACATATACATATATAGATATGTTGCATCAGTGTAAATATTAATATATTTACACACAGATACATCTAGATGATGGTATACATTCTCTGTACAGTTGCATGACTGGACTGGATGATATATTTCAGATATTGCCCTGACTTTATACAGTTGTAGTGGCTTACTGTTAGACCACTGTAGCTGTGTTGCGGAGGGTCCTGGGGTCAAGAACTGCATGTGCTGGATATTGCATTGCACAGCATATCTGTTATGGCTGTGGTGGGGCGGGACATAGCAGTCATCACCAGGTACCCCTCATTTGAGCCCCCACCCCCATTAACTGTGCATAAGGACAGTTATTTTGTGGTGGAGGTTCCGGTTGTTATTCCTATTTGGTGCTGCAATTCACATATCTATCTATCTATATATAAATATATGTGGACATATTTATCCATCTACCTATATAGGTTCATAGGTAGGTACTAGGCTATATGCCTGAGGGCATTTATAAGCCTAGGCAGAGTGTGTCAGCTTTCACCGTCCCACTGATTAATTAACTGAGCCTCTGTCAAGAAGAGCCATTGAAGTGATCCCAAGGGTGTATTTTCTGTTACCCATCCACTCGTCAAGGTTTTCTCTTGAAGAGTGTTAGTGAGGGGCTCTGCCTAATGTAATTAGAAATTTTGTTCCAAAGCATGGGGAGTCTCTGTGACAGGAATCTATCCCTCCAGCATGTTCTATTTATTGTTGTGGTGAGGTTTAGCTCACTAAAGTGCGTGGCTCGCAGTGACTTGGATATCTTTAGTTGGCGCATGTCCATCAATTCTGAGTTGGACATGGCTTTGTAAGTCAGGCAGAGATCACATCTAAGCAAGGGATATGCCACTGAGTGCAGCCAGAGTTTTTTCAGTCGGCCTGCAAAGGACATATGCTTGAGGTCAGTAATCCTCTTGGTGAGGTACTTTTGTGGTTTTTCCAGCTGTTGGAAGTGTCTTGTGAGGTACATCCCAAATGGGGCATTGTACTCTATGATGGGTCTGATGAGTGACGAGTAGATGGGCACTATAACCTCTTTATTTCTAGATGTGAACCTTTTAGTAATTAGATGGGCCACATAGAAGGATTTCCTAACTACTTTGGCAATATGATTGTCGAAGGAGAGATTACTATCTAACTGGGTCCTCAGATCTCTTATTACCTCTTCTGTATTAAGGGACTGCCACCTATGTGGTAATTTGTGGGGGTTTTGTTTCTCCCAAATGGGATGACTATGCATTTTTTGGCATTTAGCTTGAGGCCATGACTTTGACACCAGGTGTCTGTCCCAGTAATGCCCTTTTGGAGTATGTCCATGTCAGCTGGAGAGTCAATTATGGCTCCCAGTTTGCAGTCATTGGTGAACTTGGTTAACCATAGTCCTCCTGTGTTTGCCTGTATGTCTGGGAAGTATATGCCGAACAGTAGGGGTCCCAGGACCGAACCTTGCAAGACACCACTTGTGACTGGTTTAGAGTCAGACCTGGAGCCCACTATTCTTACCTTGTGAGTTCTGTCTGTATGCCAGTGGGCAACCCATCTCATGATGTAGGGGTTTATGTTCAGGCTGGTGAGTTTTTCCGTAATACCTGAGTGCGGAATGGTGTCAAAAGCTTTGGCGAGGTGAAGGTAGGCTGTGTGAACTCCCTTTCCCTCATCTATGGCCTAGGTGACTGTCTCGAAGAAGTCAACCAGGTTTAGTAGGCATGATCTGCCCTTAACAAAGCTGAACTGGGTCAGGTCAAGTGTTTGGAGGTTCCCAATGTCTTTGTTAATGAGTTCCATGATAATGCACTCCATAACCTTGCAGACCAGGCTAGTCAGGCTTAAGGGGCAATAGTTACCAGGGTCAGTTGTGGCCCCTCCTTTGTGGAGTGGAATAACCATTGCTCTGCGCCATTCTATGGGCACGTAGCCTGTGGAGAGGCTGAGGGTGAACAGCATGTTTAGGTGGGGAGGTTAGTTTGTTCTGTAGTTCGTGCAAGACGCAGCCTAGATCACTATCTGCCCCCATTGATGCTGTGTTTTTGGCTTTTGAAAGGGCTGCTTTCACCTGTGCATCTGTGATTTCCGGGACACTACACTTTACACTTTGTTGTGGGCCATTTTGGGGGTGAGAGGGGAGTGAAGTGTGCACTGAATCTATTTGCCAGGATGTTGGCAATATCAGTAGGTTCAGTATATTTTGTGCTATTTTGTACTAGTTCAGTGCATATCTGCAAGTTACCACTTAGATTCTTAACATAGCTAAAGAAGGATTTGTGGTTATCTTTTGAATCCTTGACTATTTTTCTTTTGAAATTAGCCTTGGATGATTTTATGAGGGACTTTAGTTTCTTACTGATACTAATCAGGGATGTCTTTCCTTCTTGGAATTTGCTTTTTTTCTGAATTAGTTTCCTTCTTCTATTGTATAGACTGTTTATGTCAGGGGTCCATCAGACTTGTTTCCTTCTCTTAGAGGAGTGAGTCTTGGTTTTGCTAGGGATGGCACAATCCATGCATCCTTGTAGGTACTCATAGAGTGCATTTGTAAAGGTTTCTGCATCTTGGGCAGGGTTATACTTTAGCATGGGGGCTGTGAAACTTACCGCCTCTGTCTTAAGTAAGGTGAAGTTTCCTTTAGAAAAGTTTTTTACTGTGGTGGTGGTGGGGTGTGGACATCCAGAGTGATTAGTTTATGGTATGATCTAACCAGTGACAGGGTGACCTCCAGTGTGGAACACCTGTCGCCCATGCTGGCGATGACCAGGTCCAATATGTTTTCACCTCTGGTAGGGGAGTTTACCAGCTGATCCAGGGAGTTTGAGTTGATGAATTCCAGGAAGCGCTGGGCCTGGGAGTTTGTACTGGAGTAGTTTTCCAAGTTAATGGTAGGTTAATTGAAATCGCCCAATATCAGGATGTTCGGTAGGACCTTCATGTTTTCCAGTGTCTCAAGAAAGGTAGAGTGGTGGTCTGGGGTCCTGGAGGGTGATCTGTAGCAGGCCACAGTTTGCAATGCAGATTTGTCCGATGTTAGTTGCACATGGATGATCTCAGAGGTTTCATGCTGCACCACTAACCTGGAAGTGTAGATATCCTTGATGAATATGGATACACCCCCTCCTTTGGTGTTTCGGTCCATGTTCTGTGGATGAAACATGTGGTAAGAGTTGTAGCCCGGTAGTGCTGGGGTGCACTCTGGAGCCTTGAACCAGGTTTCAGTTACTGCACAGATGTTGATGTCCTCCATACGGAGGAGTGCTTCGAGCACGTGCATTTTGAGATTTAAACTCCTGGCATTGAGTCGCATAACCCTCAGTTTTTTCTTAATTGTGCTGTTTACAGAGGTGGGTTTGACTTTTGAGCCTTGTCTAAAAAATGCACTATGGGGGTAGCAAGAGCCTTGGCCAGTATTCAAAAGCCTAGGGGTGACAGGTGCAAACCATCTCTTGCGAAGCAATGCGGCTTGTCAAGCATGTCATCCCAGGCTGACAGACACTGTATCCCCTTTGAATAAAACCAGA
>NC_056743.1:61452729-61455229 GCF_019279795.1 Protopterus annectens | reverse complement strand
TTAGCTGGTCTACACCGTTTCTCCCACTGGTAGCATCCTGCCAGGGGTTTGAGAAGCAGCGGTTTGCTCACATACTAGGCCAGCCTCATCACCCGGTTCCGCAGAACCGATGCCCGAGGTGTGACATTCCGTGCATGAGGCATGTCCACGCGCCCCACGGCGTGCACCGTTTTTCATTATTCTCTTTGGTATTATGCAAGACTACGGTTCTCACAGTACGATTGGACAGGCACTGTTCATTGATACACATAGACTGCTCAGAATACTGTGATTGAGCAATGTGCACATGTTTGCTGCCATTAATCTACATACTTACATACATTTGCTATACTGTTGAATGACTGTGCTGGATGATATGTTTGTGATAAAAGCAGCTGAATGTGTATCTGCCATGGCTTAATGGTAACTCACTTAGACTATAGTGTGCATGGTTGGGGGGATGCATCCTGGGAGTGCAGATTATTTTGTTAATGGGCACGACAAGAGCTATTGGCTACAGAGTGACTAAGGCACTGTAGAGCAAGTGTAGGTGGGTATGCGCTGGTTTGTGCAAGGCTCAGCATTGCTGACCTCCGGTTATGGCATCTTACACTGAGTTGGCCTCTACATTGTTTAACCGGTGTGGGCATTGCTTACTGCCACCCAAACAGGCTTAAACCCGCTTGCTCCCACATACCTCCGCACTACTTCATGTATTTAGTTCACATTTGTTGACCGGGACAATCCGACTGGATGCTTCTCCATTGTCAGCAGTGGCCCGGGGAGTAGAGCTCCACAGTAAACCCCAGCTACACATTACAAGTAATACTGAGGTAAACCCATTCATAGAGAGTAACAGACTTAACATAGCTACGTCCACCATTCTTCATGCTTAGTTTACATTAAACTGTTGGTATTATCCATGCTTAGGTCAGGTTTACATGTCAGGTATGACTGTCGACAAAGGTCAGTTTAAGGTGAAATTAGATTCCAGTTTAACAGTTCTGGATAGGTTACACTCAGGTATTCGGGTTAGGTTTAGTTATGCTATACCTGTGTGGTAGAGTAGAAGAGAATATTGAAGGAGAAGGAGTAGGTAGGTAGGTAGAGGAGGGGACATTGTCACTGTATAGTAGGCTGTTGGAATGATTAGTAGGGGAGCAACAGGGAAGGTTTGAAGGATGTTGGGATTTGTATGTGAGGCAGGACAGGAGGTGTTGGTTTCACTAGTTGTTGTATGGGAATAGAGTGCAAGTTAGGGGGAGGTTTCACCAGGTGGTGGGCATGTGCTGATCCAAGTGTGCTTGAGGTGTTCTTTCATGTGTTATTTACATGTGTTGTGTAGGACAGCTGAGATAATACATGTGGGTAGTGGGTTCCAGATTCTACCAATATAGTTGGGGAAGAGGGTGTCACCTACTTGTAACTGTGAACATTAATAATAATGAAAAAGGGATTAATAGGTAAGTGGTGTTAATGGGGCACAAAGAGGGACAGATAGTAGGGGAAATATCCAGGGATGTGCAGGAAGGCTGACGGAAGGTCCACAGCTTGCCATTTCTTCTACAGCAATAGCTGTGCATATACACTGCATTTGGCGGTAGGTTTGGATGCTCACACCCCTGGGTGGGGGTGAGGACAACAATAATACCTTGTGATGCCAATTAGATCGGCTTACATGCCTACAGTGGGGTGTTGTGACCATGTGTTCTTTGGTGTTATTTAGTGGGATTTGCATCAACACATCTGATTATACTGTACTTTGCCATATAAAATGGACTGTGCTGCAGTGGGACTCATACTGGGAGTGGCTGCTCATTAGGTGGCAGCTCTGCCCAATGCACATTATTGCTTACATCCCCGGGGCGGTCCAAACAGGACTGCTCCAGCCAACACCTGCATGCCTCGGCCCATAATTTCATACCCATAGTCCCCCCCCCAGCACCTCCTCTACAGCACTCATCCTTACTCTGGGTACAGGTTAGGTCTAACCACACCACTACACACTGCCCACTCTCCATTTCTCGGGCCCATCTCGTACATTGTCTCAACCCATGGGTCATCAGGTTTTCTCACCCTTGTAGTCCAAGTACATACATGCCCTGCCTTGAAAAGTCATTCCCCAGGATTCACGAAGCCTCATTGTAAGAGTTATAACTCTTACACGGAGGCTGCAGTTAAACAGAGTGATGTCAGCATGCTCTGCATATTCATGAGAGCATGCTGAATCACATCTAAGTCTAACACGGTCCATGTAAGACAGTAGGGGGCGTGTCCATAGGCTGAGCCCTGCAAGCGGACACGCCCCCAGAAGTCTAAAAGTGCCCAAAGTAGACACCCACAACAGAGTCCACGGAAATGTGAATAAACACAACACAACACATGCCCCTACAGACCATAAACATATAGAAAAGAAATATAAATGAACATGTCATATTTTTTTTAAATTGTAAAGATGTTTAACCGTGAGTGCACTCGCTTATGCTGGCGTGCTGTAGCAGCTACAGTTAGCAGTCAAAAA